>NW_027272368.1:457500-540000 GCF_040938485.1 Diadema antillarum | reverse complement strand
AGGAAAGTTTGGAGAAGTCACAATCAGAGCATCATCAACCTCGTCTCCCACAGAGACTCCAAAGTCAATCCTTTCAGCTGCAAAAGAAAATAATGTTGTGTTTTTTTGTACTCCTTAATGCATTCAGAGTCCACTTATGATTGTTATAATACGCTCATATACAACATTTATTCTATTATGTGATCTGGTGATCTTTGTTCTGCAAATATGTGTGTGTGTGGGGGGGGGGTGGTTGGTTGTCTTAATTCTTTTCTTAATCAATTTGTTTCACACTGGGTTTGGATATACAGAATCTATTTTATGTATTTATACGTCTTTTTATGACATTATGCAAATCATTTTTTTAACCTTCTTAGGGATAGAACGATCCCGGAATACTAATATGATAATGACTTAGCGCTTTTTAATTCATACTTAACATGTTAATGCAATAAGATACTGGAGTTCTATGTGTTTAATGACTTTAATCATCAATGACCTTACTTGCGCTTGAAACTCTGACAGAGAAGCCTCTTGAAGTGGTAGCAGAATCACTGATGAACTCCAGCCACGCTTCACTGTGTCTGCAATTGACATCTGAAGGAAGGGCGCCCCCACTAAGTGTTATCAGCCTAGTCTCTTCGAGTCCCGAAACGTTGCCGAAGCCGACTTTGAGCACGTCATAGCCAGGTTCGAGGTCGAAATCATCAAATCTCAAGACAATGCTTTCGTTTTGTGGAGAATGGATGATCCACGTCAGGTGGACATTGTTCACGTAGTCGCTTGGGTAGTTTGGTGACGTCAAATTTGTATCAGCGTTGACCAATGAGACAATATCAACTGAATTAAGAAAAAATAAGAAATTATTTGTTTATTCATTCACGTACACAACTCGATACAAAAGAAAGATTTGAAGTTGCTAAAAATGCTGGCAGAAATCGAGAAACATCTTAAATAAAAAGAGCAAAATAATTCTACAGACAAGTAAGAAAGTTACAAAAATAAGCGAGAGGTAGAAAAATTTCAGTCCCGAACGAGAAGAATTCAAAAGACCCTTTGACATAGATAAAACACTTTGACATAATCATAACTGAAACATCCACAAGTGATGCAATTTATACCCACAGGAACAAACTGATCCATTAAAACGTGTTATTTGGGTGGTGGAAGCCTTACCTTATACCTAAACCTAAACAGATGAGCAGGCGTGAATCTTAAAATGCAGGGGTCCATTTATGGGAGACTTCATGAAATGACTTGTACTTCTCTTTAAAAGTCTCTCATAGCTATAAAGTATGAGCGACTTTTTGTCATTCTGAGATTTGTGTAAAGACTTTTATGTGATGACTTCATAAAGCGGACCCCTGGACATATCTAGAGATCCGACCACTGCTTGATTATATTTCTTCTTTTTTTTTCAGTCGCTCCGAGTTTTCAAATGGATCCACTAATCGCTTTTCTCAATAACACGTTTACCGTCTAAAGTCCGCATGAAAAGAAACTTCAAAGAAATTAGTATTTAGGGCAATGCTGAAGACAGGGTACACCAACAGAATACTTGCAAATGAATTCAGAGAAAGGTTTTCATCTCGCTTTCAGTGTAACCACTGTGAAGAAAACTAATCGATTTTAGGATAGTAAGCCTCCAAATGTACTCTTCCTTTGTTGGAAATATGGATTTTTTTTCACCTCGTCCTCATTTCACTCTAACTCGTGTCTAAATAACAATTTCTTAATCTCTCATAAAGCTTGTAATGGAATTTTTGAGAAAAAAAAAGTCGGAGAAATTTGAAAAAGGAAATGAAAACTTTACTGTACTATAGTTGCTGGAAAGTTGTGGCTTCAAACATCGCTTGATTTTTTTTTCGCTTTGTCTTTCTCTACCCCCCCCCCTTTTTTTTTCTCCTTACGTTCTCTCTCACTCATTCTTATCACTCACTCTCTATGTAATTCTCCTCTTGTTTCTTCGAGGATACATTGTATCTCATTGAACAAAATGTCCTCACGATGAAAAGGAAAGCAGAACCTTTAAAAACACTATTTAATCATTTGCATATGAAACTAAAGCCCAGCTCTCGTGTTTCAAAATAGTTCTAAAATACGAGTTAGGGATAAAAACTATCAATGTAAAAATTTGAATAGGTATAAGCAATGGTAGATATTGTTAAATAGACAAAATGTGAACAGTAGTTATAATAAAAAAATGTTTCTAGACTAAACCGTCTGCAGCTATGGTTTATCGAGAAATAAAATGATGTCTCTTTATGTTTCAGGCTTTATTGCGATTTTTTTATATGGTAGGATGTTTTGTGATACAACTGACCTACACATATGCATCAAAAGTGATATCTGAAACATCTTTTAAAGCATTGCTCCCAATAGTGAACAGTACCTTCAAGTCGCCTTTTTCATAAACCAATATGTGCAATGATCAATTCCACCTAAGTCATAACCGAAATCAAGGGAAAAAAGTTCCGTCATTGCTCTTTAAAATCTTGAAGAGATAAGTGAACAGGATCTGGAATGCTCCCCTCCCCCCCCCCCCTTCCTTATGACGCTATCTCCACAATATCTGCAGAAGTCTTGGAGGCAGCAATCCGAATCTAGGTGGAACCATATCATGTGTTTATTCCCACCCAAACCGTTAATTTCATTTGCACTGAAAGACTGATGCACCAGGCCTGATCTGCACATGATCACGGCATGTGATGCGCTAGTGTTAGGGTATCTGTACTCTTTAGAAGTAAAGGACATGGACTAAAACCAGAAGGAGAACTACATACTTTATAATTCGGGTTAGACCTTCATATTCATTTTTGCGTATGTCTTTTTTTTTTTTTTTTTGTTGGAATGATTTGATTTTCCCCCATCACGTGCCTATCTCTATATACTTTTTTACGGCAGGTATAGAAAACTTATCTTAACGGACAACAGTACAAGAACAGCATTTCAGCAGCCATACATGAGCCTCGAACGAAATCACTTTCTTTGACATAGCAAAATTACATGGACTAATTAAATTAAACCTGACCTAGCATCATCTAATGAAGCATGGAAATCAACATCAGTGAGTGATTTTCCTAGATATAACTTTAACTATTCAGAACAATAACTTTATCCTTGAATTAAAAATCCAGTAAAAAAAAATAAAGATTGGTTCGAAATCATTGGTAGATATTGGAAAAAAATATATAATGACTTCGGCTCTCATAACTTGACAAGATGTGTGATATATAGTTTGGAGGAAGGCCTCTGTTTTCATGTCCTTGAACAAGATGTGTTTACTACGTCGACACTTTAACCAGAATGTACGACTTGGCACAACCTTGTCAAATAGAAAAATAGGTGATTAACACACACACACACACACACACACAATCACAGAACCGTTAGGTATAAAAGTATAGGATTATAATCATCGTTATGATGCCTTTTTATCATTAGAATTAACACGCTGACAATATACACCAACAGCACATCGATGACTTTAATGATTCCAATATCCAAACCCAAAAGGACGGACATCGGCTTTATTTGGAATAGTTTTCCAAATTTACTTTTGAATTTCCTTTTATTTGTAGGCAATCTAATAAGAAATACATAACACATAATTATGTGACGGCGGAAAGTAGAAAAATGGAATTCATTGTATTTCGTCGTCATTTTTAGTTGTAATAAACTCTTTTCCAACATATTATCTTCTCGGTTCTCTCTCTTATAGTGGTATCCATGTTATACCTTTCAAGTAAAAAAAAAAAAAAGCAGTTCTTTTTCTGTATAATATTATGAGCTAATGAAACAAAGGGAACATGAATATACTGCACAAGGAATCTAAAAGCAGAATCCATCGAAGGCTGGGAAGGAAGAATCATCTTAACGCGTATAAAGTAAAATCCTAAAAGTAAGATGGTTGTGTTGAAGAAGACGTAATAGGAAGAAACCGAGCAAATAACAAAATCCGGGCACATCAAAGTCCGTTTCATATTCTATCATATTCCCAGTCTTCTTATCTTTATCCTATGCGTTTGTGTGTTATGCCCCCTTTTAAACAAGGTCGACAAGACCTCTTGAATATGTACAGGTATCTATTTTTGCCTTACAGTGCTGGACTAGATTTTCTTTAGGAATCTGTACAGAATTTTCCATTCACTGAACTGGGCTTTCACTACTCATTATCGGTGATTTGGATCGATTTTCTGAATTACTCTGGTATCATGATTGCATCATATATCATGAAAACATACCTGGAGAACTATTACAAGAAAAGCTCAATGAAGAGACAACAGTAGAAAACGATTCACAGAAAATGAACACTGGACCACGGATATGAACGTAAAAATCGCAGGCGATTGAAAGAAGTGTATGATTGCAATATTTCCCAATTTCCAACGGATCTTAATTTACTCAGTGTTCGATTCTCTTGCCTTCAAAAAATGAAATTCTGGCATAGGAAGTGAAGAAATAAACACAAAATAATCAGAGTACGAGCAGTATTACACTGCGGCTCCTCTCTGAAATCGATGCCAGTGTGTGCAGTCAGTGACCGTAAAGAAGCAATCAATTATTCTTCTCGAACGGTCCAATCGGCTTGATTGGCACTCTCTCTGATTATGCCGACGGACACAGAATGTTACGATCGGCGTAACAAAGGGACAATTTAGTTAAAGCTAGTACCGCAGTTATATATATTTTTATTTGACACCATGGAATACATTCGAGAGTTCATCGGAAGATGTAAGTCAATTTGATTCTAATTCAGCAAGGTGTTTGTTTTATTTATGACGACGAAACGAAGAGCAATGGGAGTGATTGTTTTTCAAAGCAAGCCTGTCAACTGGTCTTTAATCATAACATAATTATGATAATCGACTCGACCATGAAAATGTAAAATGCTAAAAAAACAAAAACGCTGTCCTCGAACTATTAAACAGCCCCTACTCTGAGTCAGCAAACCAGCACATGGAGCTTTCAGGTATCACTTTTTGTTCCAACGAAAAGAGCTAAGAATGAAAAAAAAAATCAAGAATTACCCCATGAAGTGAAGCTAGAGGTGTTTATCAGTACTTATATTTGGCGACAAATAACTCCTAAATTGCGGTAATGATTCACATTGTATAAAAACAGAACACACACACACAAACAAAACCCAAAAAGGTGTGCGATTTGTCTGTCAGACGTTCAATGGTACAATGCAAGTCATTGAAGTCAATGCAACGTTCACGAGCATAGCAGCATATTTTGAAAAGATATTGATTGCACAAATTATGGCAACATGAATGGCAATCTATTATAGACCACACAATAAGGGTTTTGGTCCATCAATAACCTTCACTTTGTATAGAATCACCTAGACAAAAGCCTCTACGGTAATAACGCAGAAAGGTCTTGAAAATTTGACTCTGGTTTCATTGTCCCAAGGAAATCAATAAGCATGAACGGAAGTGGAGGCGAAACTTCCATTAGTAAGATTAGAGTTTACCGTCTGAGATTGGTGAACTTAGACTGCACAAAGTGTTGATGATACACCCACTGTTTTCTCTTCATCACTTGATTAGATGTAATATGTTTATATTGTTGCATAGCAGTCACAATTATACATGACCCTTGTTGTACCTCATAATACAAACGAGTGATTGTCAATAGCAGCAAGTTAAGTTTTATCTATAGGAGTAATGTCGAGGATAAGAAACCAGACTCTCGAGAAGAAGAACAGGTGGATAGGGTGATAAAGAACGCAGTAAAAAGTCTATATTTATTGCAAAGAATACGATTTTGTAAAACTGAAAAAAGATGCTTTTGTATTTCATAAGTCCATTATTCAGAGTAAATTCGATTATTGCAGCGTTATATGAGGGTAATCTGCGAAAAACGGATTCTGAAAAGTTGCAGATTATTCAACATAGAGTTTCAAAAACTGTCCTTTTGGTTGAACTAAAGTACTCGACCTCAGCAATCTACAATCGTTTGTCATTAGATACTTTGGAAAAACGAAGGTACAAACAATTATTGCATGCTACGTATAAAATTTCTTATGGAATGCTTCCAGAATATACAGCAATTATATTGCAATATTTTGAAGACCATACAACGAATCATTTTCTTAGAAACAGTATGAAAAAATTTGTATTGTGTACGGTTAAAACAGAAGTTGGAAAAAGAACTCTTTCCTTTAGAGGAGTCTAGAGTTGGAATCAGCTTATGAAATGAAAAGTAAGCTCTCTCTGTTCAGTTTCAAACAAGCTCTTGATATATCTCTACTATAGCATGAGCAACTGCCCAGGATTCTTTTTTTTTTTCTCTCTCTCTCTCTATAAATGCATATATTATATTGTTAAAATAACATGTTACGGTTTGTATTTGCTCCGTTTTCCCCCTTTTTAGCTTTTTTTAAACAATGTTTCGTTGTTTTTGTTGTTACCTGACACTTATTCCTTTGTTAATTATTGTACATGCAGGTTTGTATGTATTTCCTTTATTTTTATGTTGTTCACAGATTTGCAGAAGAACAGCTTTGCTGAAGCAAATTGCCGTGATTAAATAAACTGAAACTGAGTTAAACCAACATTGCAGCATACAGTTTGTACAGGAACAGGTTTTATGTCACATGTTGACATTTTAACCCTATTAAGCCCAAGCTATTTTGACCCCTCGCAGGCCCAAGGGGGGGGGGGGGGGGTGGGGGTGGGAGGGGGCACATTGTGCCCCCCCCCCCATATAACTTTGTTATTATTTGATGTATCATCGTCATATTTGGCACGTGGGTAGAGTAACTCATACCCTACATGACCGTACATTTAAATTTTCACAAGGTCACCCATGGAGGGCGCTATTTACCAAAATATAAAGAAATACATAGGAAATATGCTAAAAACATGATTTTTCTGTATAATTTCTTTATCCCTATTATATAATCACCGTTATGTCCTATTATTGACCAATCATTTTCATGATATAAACTAATGATATTAGAGATATAACTTGGGTGAAGGAATCAAAATAACTCAAAATATCAGGGCAATCTTTAGAAAATATTATTGTTTTCAATTATCTCTATTATATCTATTGTTTTATGCCTTTGTCACATAAAAACAAAGGAAATAATAAGAAAAACTTTCCAGGACCATAATTACTTCAAATTTTGCTCCTTCAACAAATTTCAGCCAAGAAACATCCATTTCATACACTGTAATGCTGTTAAAAGAAATGGGAACAGAAAAAAGATGCAAAATCTGACTGACAAGGTTGTCAGTTTATGGTTGCCATGGCAACCAGCAACATCAAATATAGCTAAATTATATATCATAATGTTTGCAATAGGATTCTAGGAAAAGTCACCAAATTTGGTTGAAATCGGATTAAGGGCGAAGGAGTGGCAAACAAAAATCTGGTAGGGGGGCTCAATGTGCCCCCCCCCCCCCCTTGGGCTTTATAGGGTTAATAGAGATGTCTCTACCACGGGCCGGACCCCACCACGGGAGATTGACGGATGTGAATATTATACCAAAATGCAGATATTCCGTTCTCGTATACATGAATGTTGATGTTTGACGGATGCAAAAAGATAAAAACGACACTCATCAGCTACTCCGAATTCTCTGTATTCATCAGATTTCGACTAGAAAGAATAAAGTATGAGAAACAGAACGATTCAGGAATGCATTCAAACGAAAAATAAATAGCGTTAAGTCATAGTGGCAACATACTAAAGGTAAATTTTCATTGTTGAGATCAACCAGAGCTAAAACCTTTGCAGACCCTATACGAAAAAGACAATTCTAGGCCATGGGGTAATGAGATTTAAAGACCAATTTGCAAGCTTCCTGTCGGTTCATTATGTATTTCTGAACTCGAGACAACCCTGGTAATCCGAACCTCATTCGTCACTTCTCCCTCCCTATTTCCATTTATCCCCTACATAAAATAGGGAATCTATAGTATACATTTTCAACCTCAGCTCCTAGATATTGCAGAGTGGTAAAAATATTGCAGCCAAAATAGAAAATAATTTGAAACACGTCGCGGTTTATCTTAATGGCACACCACCAGTAGATGCGGGCCTTCAACTGGTTACTTCGAAATTATGTGACTGATACTGGTTAACGAATTTGATCAAAATAAATTGCTGCACAAACGATCAAATCATTCAAACACTTGAATCACAGGGGACGCGGAATAGGGAAAGGTGGAGGGGACTGCAACCCCCTCTTTTTGGCCCCTAAAAATAGAATGAAATAAAATCGACAAAGAAAAAGAAAAGCAAGAAAACCCCCGACATTCCGATGGTTTGGGGGACGACGAAAAGTACCCTTTATTCCAATCCCCCCCCCCCCCCACAAACACATAGTTCTGCAGCCCTGTATCAGTCCAGAAAGGAACATTGTGTCAAACACATGATGTGGTGGTGCGTCGCTTGTGATATTAGGATTAGATTAGTTGCCGGGAAGGTTGACGTTTATATGAATTTATTTGATATTAACCTTTCATTACATGCACTGTAGGCCTACTGTTAGTCAGAATTTTGCCTGATGAAATTCTGGTCATGGCAATACAATAATGATACACACTTTGTGGTTGAGATATTAGCGCGTTCGACTGTTTATTGAAGTCTTTTTGTGCTCAGAGTGCTGCTGGAACATGCAGAAAACCCCATGGCATTGTTCACACTGTCCTAAGTCCCGGGGGGGGGGGGGGGGGGGGGGGGGCTATGCTAGGAGTCCTGTGCACCATCTAGTTCAAGGTATATGAGTTTCATGTTGCCAATATGCTGCGCATTATGATTATATTCCCTGTATAACGTAGCACAATGTATTATTATATTAACATATTTATATACAACTCCCGCCTTCACTCTTGCAAGTTAAATTTAGCAAAGAAAAGAGGACAAGGACTTTTTTCCCCTTTCAACATGTCAACAAGACATTCCAATTGTAAGGATGAAATTTACTCAAGGCATTATTGTAATCTGTAAATCTTTACAGGGATAAATTGTCATATGTCCATCCTGCAACAGTATAAATCAAACACAGAATTGATTTCTATTGGATTTGATTGATTTTAAAGGGACTGTACAGTACTGGTTGAGTTATGGGATTCATGTTTTGAACATTTCTAAGTGAGATAATGAGAAACCTCTTATGAAATATGAAAGAGCATGTACTTTTAAGAAGGATTTACTGTTTATTTGATGAAAATCGGTTTTGAAATGGCTGAGATATCCAAAAAAAGTGATAATAATAAAAGGCGACAGGCCACACCTTTTATTAGGATCTCTTTGTTTCACCTTGTTTTTTGATATCTCAGCCATTTAAAAACCGATTTTCATCAAATAAACTTTTGATACCCTTAGAATTGCATGCCCTTTGCCATCTCATAGAGTGGTTTCTGAATATCTCATAAGATGTTAAAAGCTAAATCCTCACCTCGACCAGAACTGTACACACCCTTTAATTGACATATTAAAGGGATCATACAGTTTTGGTTGAGACCTAATTTCATGTTTCTAACTTTTTTGGTGAGATAATAAGAAACCTCTTATTAAATATGAAAGAGCATGTAATTCTAGGAGGAATTCAACGTTTATTTGATAGAAATTGGTTTTGAAATGGCTGAGATATCCAAAAAAGAGTGATTCTTATAAAGTGTGGGACCCACACTTTATTATGATCGCTTTGTTTTACTTTGTTTTTGGATGTTCATCAAATAAACTTTGAATTCCTTTTGAAATGTTATGCTCTGTACTTTATCATAAGTGTTTTCTTGGTATCTCGCAAAAAGTTAAAAGCCCAATTTTCATCTCCACCAATACTGTACTGTCCCTTTAAGACTACAAAATTGTTAATGGTGTCCTTGCTTCCACTGTTCGCAATACCGCATCTATACCGGTTTTTGATTTGTTTTGTTTTGTTTTGTTTTGTTTGTTTGTTTGTTTGTTTGTGTTTGTGTTGTTGTTGTTGTTGTTGTTTTTTTTTTTTTTTGGGGGGGGGGGGGGTCAAAGATTGTAGCATTTTTCCCCGTCTCATAACGTCGTGCAAAGGCACAACATAGACAGAAAAAAAAAAAAACACCCACAGCTTGCTAAAAAGGACACATATAATTTCTGTTGTATGTATAGCGCAATAGCACATCCTAAACATAATAGGGTCATTTATGAATTGGGAAAATGATGATTCCCTTGATGACATTGATACAAATTGCCGTTTCGACATTTTGCAATATGTCTTTACGCCAAACAGACGAAGATGAGATGCGGCATGCTATAGATCTTCTGAAATCTCCAGTGGTATTTTAAAACGATTTCTTTAAATTATTTCTGTTATCTTCTAATTAATAACTTATATTTTTTAACTAATTTTGAAAAGTTAAATCTTACAAGAAGAAGAATTAAAACAAGATAACAATCAATATGGACAAGGTAAATACAGTGAAAGAGAAATGTAATATCCTCATCTCTCAATCTATACGACCTTCTTCGGTTTGTGACAATTAGTTGCACAATGTCTGTCATGTTTTACCCCGATACTTAAACACATGAAAGGAGCATTCATATGGAATCAATCTGCCATGTCAATCGAGAAAAATTTGCGAAGAAAAACGACAACAGTCCATGCCAAATTTGGGCGCGAATCGCTAAATTTGTCATTTGGAGTCTTGTAATATACGCAAAACAATTGTAATGCCAAGGCGCCTCGGAGGAATCTTAATCCGATGTAATGTCGTCTGCTATGTGCTCCTCTGGCGTGTTTCACAGACAGTGATACAGATTTCCTCTTTTCTATATTATTTCGATTAAAAAATATATCAACATAAATTTCCAAATCTTTTCTTAAGAAATGAAAGTTAACATGCCTGTGCAAAATAGTCCTCCATGGTATGAGAAATTATTGATAAAAATCAACGTTTTGCAGTACATTGTGTAAAGGCAATGGAGAAAAAAAAATGTTAACAACTTTAAATCGTTCATTTTTTATGTATGGCACGAACAATGTATAGATATATACACGTACATGTAAAATGACAATACAGGAACCAATAAACCAATTAAAAAAATATCATTGTTCTAAAGCTAAAAACATGATATGAACAGTTCTGGGGGAATTTGAAAGAAACGACGGCATATTCTCAAACGAGATTGAAGACAATATTTGACTATGTTGTGGTTTAATAAGCCATCTATCCCGCACGTAGCTAACGTTTTCCTTGTTTGTCTGACGATATTTACCACCGTGTTGTCTACATCGTGTTCACTTCCATTTTCTACGTTACTCCGCATCAACTCCCACTTCTAGTGACTGGATCTCTCTTTTTATGAGAATTAAGAGTATATTTAGGATAAGAATATACTCACCATGAACAGAATTTCCCTCGACATGTATCATAAAAACAAAAACGCCAAAGAGCACCAAGTTTTGGCTTCCTGATAGCATGGTGGCGAAAGGAAGGCCCACCAGTTAGACGATCTACAGGTCTGTGTCTTGATCTCGATTACGATGTGTCTATACAGGCAGAGAAACTTGAAAGAAATTCAGTGGAGGTAATGAGAACCTCCTTCAGACCAGTCACCTATCGTTGTATCCAGTCAGACTGAGGGACCATGCCTTTTATACCATACTCTCCTCCTCGTCCAGTCAGTGGTATAAAAGCTCAGGACTTGCGCGCACGCAATTTAAATTGGTTATAAAACGACGCCGCATATAATAGTGCGATAGTCACGATCTTTTAAACGTGGTCAGCAGGAAGATTATTCATGTTCAGAAATTGATATTTATGTTCAGAAATCGATCGCTTGTAAAAGGCGTCAATGCTGATTTATAGCTAAAACCAGTTTGCTCTAATGTAATCCAAGTTTACTGGCATTCTTTGACAATGGTTTGTTTTGTGTAATGAGAGTGCGTAAATGTATCTGCTCAATACGCTTATTGAATCGAGATGTCGGTTGTTACTTTCTTGAATAAGAATTTCTTAACAGAGTGAATGCCAGCACATGCGGGATTTGGATTTGTGTTATAATTATACATGCATAAAATGCATGTGTAAATGTGTGTGAGTGTGTGTGTGTGTGTGTGTGTGCGTGTGTGTGTGTGTTTTGTGTGTGTGTGTCTTGTGTGTGTGTGTGTCTTGTGTGTGTGCGTAGGCCCTACTTTCCTGGAAAATTCACTTAATATGGTAAGATGGTGTCATGACTTTGAATAAGAATGTTTTTTTTTTTTAATGAAAACAGATAAGCAGCTGCAATATTTTTTATTTATCATAGGCTGCAGGTCTCTCGCATTTTTTTTTTTGACATAAGGGGAAATATCTTATGAAATTTGAAAGAGCATGTAATTCCAAGAGGAACTCAACGTTTATTTGAGGAAAATTGGTTTAGAAAATGCTGAGATATCCAAAACAGAGCAGTCCTAATAAAAGGTGGGTCGATCGCTTTGTTTTACTTGGACTGTTTTCGGATGTCTCAGCCATTCCAAACCCGATTTTCATCAAATAAACTTTGAAGTCCTCGTAGGATGGTATGCTCTATACTATTTCATAAGTGGTTTCTTGGTATCTCACAGAAAGTTAAAAGCCCAATCCCAATTGACCTCCATTGATACTACACCATTTTTTTAAGTTGTACGAATAACGGATAAAATTTACACATATAGTACTGCACGTACTAAGTAGCATTTGAAGATTGCAGGTATGAAGTGTAATGCATTATAAGCACCGGCCCTCGGTTGCAGTCGATATAATTTTCTCTCTTCACTTAAATTGTCACTCGCTTTTCTCTTATCGGACCCTATGGAAGAACAGTCAAATTTTGGAATTATGACTGAACGGGCAATCTCCAAACTGTATGTATTCTTATTCAGGGGCGGATCCAGGAATTCCGTAAAGGGGAGGCGCCTTTACAAAATTAAAGGGGGTGCACGCCTCCCCTATTTTTCCTTTTTATTTATTTTGTTTTAACAAACAATAAGGAGGGGTCGTCCGCCTGCTGCGCCCCCTTTGGATCCGCCACTGTTATTGCAAATTGTGTATATTTCATCTGAAGACGAAAACAACAACAACAACTTGCTTTTCTCTCATTTCTTTTGTTAATCCCAACGCTTCAGGTTTTTCAAACATACAAAACTGTAGCGACACGTAGTACCTGCCAAACCACAGCTTCACTGGAAAGTGGGCCTACATGAAGAACGATGAGGGGACACTGTGGTATAGTGGATAAGATTCCTAACTTTAGATCGGAGGACCCGAGTTGGAGAAGGTTTTTTTACCCCCCCCCCCCATGTCCCTCTCGGCCCAGGTGTTGAAATGGGTACCTGGATAGGATGATAATAATTCATGGACCCTCTGGTAGAGCAGTGGCAACACTGAAGAGGCTACCATGGAAAAAAATAAAAATCACATTATTATCATCAGTATTAGCATCATTATAATAGCATAGATACACGAGGAATGTGTCCTTCAATATCACGTCATATCACCACCCCGCCCCGACCTTTTAGGTATTGTATATGCCGTTGCCATGGACACAGTAATAACAAAACCATAGTCATCCCGTGATTAAAAATGTTAATGTTTCTGAATCATTGTTCTGTACGTAGAGTGCTTTGATCGTCGAAGCCATCAGTGAAATTGTCCTGATCATTTTAAATTCAAGAACTGCACACTAAAATGTCAAGTTTTGGAGCATGACTAAGCAAGGTCACTTTTACGCAAGGTTTTGAGGAAGTAAAAAATGAAAACTGAAGGAAATTGCATACAGAATGGTAATAAAAAGTGAAATAAAACAAAACTTATTGTCTATTTTTAATTTGTATCCGGTGAATATCCCAAGAATGTGCGGACAACATTATGAAAATACGGCTAAAATACAACACCATTTATGTGCGTCTCCTAGGCAAAAAAGCAAATCTTCTTTTTTATTTTTATTTATTTATTTTTTTTTGCGTAACGAAGACCATTAAACAATGTTATATCTGTTGTTGCATGTATACCTGTACATTCATTCGGAGAAATCATTAAGATGTGATCCTTGGGACATTACCATCGTATTTTTCTCGCTACATTATGCTTGACCGAGTCTTGTAGGATTACTGAATCTAAAGTAAAAGTAATCCGGAAGCAAGATTCAATTCTCTACTTAAGTGGTCGATGATAAAAGTTGCTCATACCAAGAATTCTGTAGGGTCATCGACGCAATCAATCATGACAATTTACTTTACAGGCGCGAAGTCATTAGGGGATTTGAGGCACTGGAGCGATTCACAAACCACTTTTTGATTTCTTGAATAGACATTATTCAAACTCTCGTTTACAGGAAATAAACTGTGTGTTGTTCCAGAAGGTGATTTTGTAACGTCATTTGTTGCTTTATTGCTAACATCAACGATTTGAGCAGATCAGATGTCCTTGAGTAAGTTGAGTTCGTATTCTTTTTCGATGACTGAAATGAATTCTTTGGTAGCGAAAATGCAGAGACAGCAAATTGCCAAGTTAACTTCCAAAACAGAGGTTATGTATGCCTTTCAGCAATATCATACAGAGGCCGCGGATCCCCACCCCCCCCCCCACCCCGCACACACACACGCACACACGCGCTTTTTCGTTTTTTTTTTTGGGGGGGGGGGGGGGATAAAAAAATATATAAGATAATGAAAAAATTGACAACAAACTCATGAATAACCAAGGGTTCCATCTGGAGATTTGTCCGTGGAACACAAATGAGTATACAAATATTGAGAGTTGCGGAGGATATCAGCTATTCTTTTGACTGCATGTTAAACATTGTTAAAAGAAAATTGTGCGAAGATTTTGGTACATCCTTAATGCTGATGATTATGATATATATATATATATATATATATATATATATTTATTTATTTCTATACATGTATATATTTCTAATGATTATATGGGTATTTCCATAATTATGGTAACGGAGTGACATTTGACTTTATTTTTGCTTCTTCTTGTTCCTACTATAGTTCATAACTGTTGTTTGACTATATCTTTTTGTACCCACCCCATGCAGCCATGCAGTACCAATGGGAAGGACCTATCAATGGCCACCAATCATATTCTGCTCCTTTCTAATAACATTCATAATTATGATATGCAAATGAAGGCCAGCGTTATGGCGTGACAGCCAATAGACATGACTCGAGAGTTGGACAAACTTAATTTCAAATTCGTGCACCACCCCTCCCCCCTCAAAAAAAAAAGAGCCAAGTTTTCGATAACATCAAAGGGTGACACCATAGTATTAATGTCAACCACAGTGACTATGAGAAATTGTACTACTATTTGTCAGCCAGAATTACTAGAAGAAAAAAAATCACTTTCATCGGCTATGACTGACCCTTGACCCCTCCCCCCCCCCCACCCCTCATCGACCCGTAGGCTACCCTACCCCTAAAAGGAAACAAACAAAAAGAAAAATTTCCGCAGTCTACGCGATAGAAAAAATACACACAAATACCATTTTCGGTGGCATATAGCTTCGGAAAGTGTTTTTCATATCAAATTCTCGGAATTTACATGGACAAGAGGATATCCAGGAGAAACTGATGTCATTAATATTTGCAAAGCCAATCATCTAAGCAGAGGGGTAATCAACAGAGACGGAAGAGAAGTAAAATGCAATTACGATAATCACTTCATTCTTTAAAAAAAAAGATACCAAACCAAACACACACACACACACACACACACCATCTGACGTCAGCGTGATGTCAGTAAGTCCTCATATAAAGTCATTCATGAGGGAATTAGACGTTCAGAGGGGGGAAAATTCTTCTGCCCATGCGCACATTTGCTTATAAAAATCGACCTCAAGTCGTCCGAGTGTGCACCATCAGTTCTGGGTCATTTTTGCGTTCGCTCAAATTCACTCCGTTGAAAGCTACTTGATGTGCATCATTGATCATATGGGGCGCCATTTTACTTTGTCTAGGTTGCGTCTTCGCGTGATCAAGCTATTAGGGAGCTTTAGATTTTGACGCGCGGACGTTTGAAAGTATCTTTCTGCAATTTCATGTAAATTATATGTATGTGCATGAGAGTTTTTGTGACACGTGTTTGTGTGATTGAATGTGTGTGTGTGCGCGCGCGTGTGTGTGTGTGCTTGTGTTGCATCTGTCCTATGTAAATATGTTACTATTATACTTCTTGTTAATATGTTTAAAACTTTAGTATGTTTTGCTTTGTTTTATATGTTTATCCGGGACCCCTTTTTTACAAGCTCTGCTTCTTTTGGGGTCCCAAACCATTCATTATTCTTAATGCTGTATCCTTTTGTAAAATGTCAAATGTTTAATGAATTGGTTAAATAAACTTGAAACTTGAAACTTGAAACTTGAGACGACGAGTGCGCAGGACGTTCTCATCTCCCCTGCGTCTTGCTGATAAGTAGCTCTAGATTACGCTGGGACGCAATATATTAGGGAGCTTTAGATTTTGACGCGCGGACGTTTGAGCCGACGCTTGCGCTGAACGTTCTCCTCTTCCTGCGTCGTGTGGAAAAGTAGCTTTAGATTACGCTGGGACGCAACGTATAAAAAATAAAATCGCGCCCCCATTATGATCAGTGCATGAAGAAGCTCTCTGCGTCGCAAACTGTGCGGACGTGAAAATAGCCCAGTACGCGTATATAAACAACTCAGGCGACGCAAGCTAAAAATAGCTTGACTTTACGCGCGCTACTGCGCAAGCTCAGATCATATTTTTTTCCTTTGAACGTCCGCGCGCCGAAAATCTACGCGCCCCTCTAATCGATGCATGAAGGAGATCTCTACGTTGCAAAATAGCCCAGTACGCGTAGTGAAAAGCTCAGGCGACGCAAGGTAAAAATAGATCGACTTGACGCGCGCTTCTGCGCACGCTCAGAACATTTTTTTTTCCCTCTGAGCGTCCGCGCGTCTAAAATCTAAAGCTCCCTAATTGCAACACGACGCAGGGAGAGAGGGGAATGGCCAATACAGCGTCCGCGTTGCAAATCTAAAGCTCTAGTATCGCCCCTCATGCACCATTCACAAATAAGTTAATATACAAATGATGCACAGGATAGAGTGCGTTAGTGTAGGCGTAGTGCACTCGAGGGTATTTACAATTGTGAAACATGCACTCTATGTTTCACAATTGTAAATACCCTCGAGTGCACTACGCCTACACTAACGCCACGAAATAATCCTGTGCATCATTTGTTTTTTATAAAATGGGTTCAAGAATGTAGCCAATTGGAAGCGCTGAAATGAGTCACGTGTGCGTGCATTATTTTCTTCAGGTAAGCACTAAGAAGAGTCTCTCTTCCACCTCCCTGGCCTGACGTACGTCACAATGTTTTACACTAGCAGTGCGCACTCAATCAGTTGTTACAAGTGCGTCACGCGCTACTATACGCGCTGTCAATCCTGTAAACAAGTTCTAGTTCGGGCCGCGGGCTGCCACAACAGCCGGCGGCCTTTCTTGTGCATAACAGTACGTGGCGTACGTATACTCTTATACGTACGTACAGTAGTGCGGGATTTCCGAGTGCGACGTGCGTAAATGTTTGGGATGAACATCTTCGGACATCTTGACTTTTGAGCGAGTGCTACATGTAGCTGACTGGTATTGACCCACAAAGGTACGTGAATAATGCTTTTAGTTTTCGACCCATTTTATAAAACTAATGATGCACAGGATTATTTCTTGGCGTTAGTGAAGGTGCGGCTCACTCTCGAGTATTGACAACGGTTGCAAACATGCACTCGGCTGCGCCTCGTGCATGTCGCACCATTGTCAATACTCTCGAGCGCGCCGCACCTTCACTAACACACTCTATCCTGTGCATCATTAGTATAATAAAATGGGTCGAAAATTCGAAAACTAACATCATTTTTCAGCGTTTTTCACGTACCTTTGTGGGTCAAGACGTCCGAAGATGTTCGTACCAAACTTTTACGCACGTCGCACTCGCGGAAGTCCCGCACATAAGTATAATGGGGGGTTGGGTTTCCGGACACCCGCATGAAAACTTACTTATTTTACATAGAATATGCACCCTTTACCTTAAAGACTTGATATAGACTCCTCATATAGGCCTACTAGACAACATACTCTGAAAACGGCGTGAGAATTAACCTGCTAAATCGTTGGATTTGCTCTTCAAAGTGACTCCATGTACGCGTCCGGTCCCATAACGCTTGGTCTACTGTACTGTACAAAGTGTACGTATACTAGTACTAGTAGTACAGTATACGTACGTACGCCACATATGTTATGCACAAGGGAAGACAGGCCGGCCGGCCGGCAGCCCGAACTAGAAGTTGTTTACAGGATTGACAGCGCGTACGCGTATGCATGCAATTCATCAAAGGAGCCGCCGCGCGCACAGACGATCGGCAATCTACCATAGGATTACAGGCAGTGCAGTTGTACTGAAGTAAAGGAAGGAGGTGTGTCTCATTTCAGCGCTTCCTATTGGCTACATTCTTGAACCCATTTTATAACATGAAATAGTCCAGGCGCAGGGACCCAGAAAAAATGACTTCGTTCAACCCACCCAGCAGAAAAGGTTTGACTGCATAGGGTGGTCGGTTGGACTCTCTGGAACACCCCTAGGTAGTATGTGATTCGAAATTGTGGTATCAATAAAATTTTACAGGCCATTTTAGTTGCGACAAGACCTTATTATTCGAAAAAGAGTCTGCGCACGCCAAGACTACTACACGCACCACTAGAACTGCTACAGGCGCCAGTGCCAGTGGTGCGTGTAGTAGTCTTAGCGCACGCAGACTTTTTCCTCGGCAAACAAGGGTTTTTACCAGCAAACTCACTAGCTGAGGTCAGTGTAGTTTAGCTTCTAGCCGTTTTTATTTCGTGTACATTTTTTCCGAGTTGCAGCAAGCCGAGTGAGGTTGCATACCCAGTGATTGTGACCCCAAACCGTTCGGGCGTCGCAATCACTTGGTATGCGCCTTCGCTCGGCTTAGCACAATAAAGTGGGCTTCTACACAGTCATGCGCAAGCTGCAACTCGGAGAGATGAAAACGAAATAAAAACGACTAGAAACTAGACTGTTGTCGGTTACGGCTGGCACTGAAAATTACAACATAATCACAGTTTTTTGCAGTTATTTCATGAATAATTCCTCAAAACACCGTAAAACCATATATATATATATGTTGCTAGAGATGTCAGCAAAACAATGGGATACATTGTAAGTTAAAATATTGTGCATGGTTACCATGGTAACCAGATGTATACAGGTGATTGATAATCCAAAAAATGGAATTAGCGCCTTGACTAAAACTCGTTGGCAACTGAATTGTAATTTTCAGTAAGGATACAAAGTGATTACTACAGTGAAACCCCGTTATAACGAGTTCGGTTATAACGAGGAACCGCTTATAACGAGGTGATCGCGTCGGTCCCGTTTTCCTTTGCGTGTAAACCTATGGCAGAACGAACCGGTTATAACGAGTTCGGTTATAACGAGATTCCGGTTATAACGAGGACATTTTCGGTGCATCATGATAAAGAAAAACATAAGCAATTTGATCGGATATAACGAGGTTCCATTTCTTAGACCTGCCTCTATCAATCACGCCACGAACGAAACATTGAAAAGCGATTTCACGCTATCCCCGTTTTACGTATGTGTAGAATGCAGTAATGCACTGCACAAGTGCCCGTCCCGTCTCGATCTCTACATGTACTCTCTGAAGCAAGAAGACTCGGAAACAAACATGATTCAGTCCCATCGTTATCCTTCTTTACCGCCCATTATCAGTGACGAATAACCGAATATAGGGCCTACCGTTCTTTCTATGTTAAACCACATAACATAATCATAATCATTCCATTTTCTTTTTTGCGAGGTTCCATTTCCTGACTGCCGCTTTCAAACACGCGACAAAGGGAACATTGAAAACCAAATTCACGCTATCCATGTCTCTTTCCCGTTTTGCAGAGTAGTTCATGTTTTCTTCTTAACCACGCCATAAGACACAGAAATACCTTCCGATGTTTCTACTAAGTTATTGAATAAAATCATTCGATTTTGTATTTCGCGAGATACGCGTGCGTGATAGGTCAGACCACAGCGCAACGAGAGAAAAAAAAAATATAACGCATTCAAAAACTTTTCATGTAGCGACACTCGTGGCCAAAATGGACAATAACATTGAAATGCGTGTGCAACTCATCATTATACCCTTTCCATTTTTAGTTCCGACTTCCAGTTGTTTTGCTGGCTAGTAACTATTATGAGTGTATATGATTAAAGCCGAAATAATTAATGATATCATAGCGATCCCGCCGGGCGACAGTAGCGTAAAAATAGTTGAATATCGCATGTTAATCTGCTTAATTGAGTTGGTGTTCAGAAAAAGAAACAAACGCTTTTAACAGTTTGAATAGATCTGCGTTTGTTCGTTATCATGTAACAAATGATTATATAAATATGAGTGTGTATGATTAAAGCCGAAATAATTAATGAAATCATCGCAATCCCGCCGAGTGACAGTAGCGTAAAAATAGTTGAATAGCGCATGTTAAGGCCAAGTAAAAAAAGAAACCAGTTTCTCGTCCTCGCGCGCATCGATTTTGGCCGCCGCATCAATTTTTTTACTATTTACCATTTTCAAAATGGCGCTGAAAATACCAAAAAATTCATAATTCTCGTCCCAGCCCGCTCCCCGCCCGCATCGATTTTCAGTTGCCGCATCGACTTTTTTGATATTTACTATTTTTTCAGCCGCCGAAAAAAAAAAATCAACAATTCACTAACCAATCGTGATGTCTTATTTCTAATTACGCTAGTGCGTCCTCTACTTAGCTGTAGTACAGCTGTAGCTTCTGTAGTGCGTATGTAATAACGCATGCATTTCACACTGCGAGCTCGGCAAGAAGGAATGACCCACAAAGCAGTTGAACTGTAGTTTAATGGGCGGACCTGGGCTGTGATGTACAGCGCACTCGGTACGTCGTGATGTAGACAGGACGTTGAGCACCTTTTGTACATTTCTCTCGCGCTGTTGCCTGTTGCCCGCTTCATGTGCTGCCTAGATTGATTGCGCAATGTAACCACAAACCCCGTTATAACGAGATCCGTGGGACCGGCGATATTACCTCGTTATAACCGGTACCTCGTTATAACCATACTCATTAAAAACAAAGAAAAACATAAGCATGACGTCATATACCCATCAATGAAACTTAAACATATCCTTTGCATTGTTATTACACAATTATTGAGCGTTATTATTGAGAGAATAAAGGGAGATTATTTGTGAATTAGACGAAGAAATAGAGGCTGAAATGATAAGTTAATTCTTTATTGTAATTCTTGTTTGTTAAGCTTTTTCTAAACACCAGCGCAAATATGGGGGGCAAATAATAGTGTAGAGTAACATACAGGCCTTGTTTACCGTAACTTGCTAGGTATTTTTACGCTGTTGGTGCCCACCGGGAATGCGATGATTTCATGAATCATTTAGGCTGTAGTCTTGTACACATGTACAATGTATGATCGTTGCGCCCGAATGGATTAAAAATTCTTTATTTTCTTCCGAAAATCTCTTAGCGTTTTGTACGACCGTTCTTGAAAATATGTGACAGGATTGAATGTGGGAGGTTGTTATCCTGTTTACGCAAATCTGTACCAGATCTATTCAAACTAATAAATGCGTTTGTTTCTTTTTCTGATTTAGGTTAACATGCGTCATTCAACTTTTTTTACGCTACTGTCACCTGGCGAGATCGCGATGATTTCAGAGTAACATACGTGCGTTGTTTACCGCTAACTTGCGAGGTATTTTACGCTGTTGGTGCCCAGCGGGAATTCGATAATTTCATGAATCATTTGGCTGTAATTTTATACAATGTATGATCGTTGCGCTCGAAGGGATTAAAAATGCGTTCTTTATTTTCTTCCGAAAATCTCTTCGCGTTTTGTACATCCGTTCTTGAACTGTTGAATGCGTTTGTTTCTATTTCCGAGCACCGATTAAGTAGGTTAACATGCGTCATTCAACAATTTTTACGCTACTGTCACCCGGCGAGATCGCGATGATTTCATTCATTATTTCGGCTTTAATCATACACACTCATATTTAAATTATCATTCGTTAAATGATAATGAACACATCCAGATCTATTCAAACTAATACATGCGTTTGTTTCTTTTTTCCGAGCACCGATTAAGTAGGTTAACATGCGTTGTTCAACTATTTTTACTCTACTGTCACCTGGCAGGATCGCGATGATTTCACTAACTATTATATTTCTGCTTTGATCATACACACTCATATTTAAATTATCATTTGTTAAATGATAATGAACAAATCCAGATCTGTTCAAACTAATAAATGCGTTTGCTTCTTTTTCTGAACACCGATTAAGTATAGGTTAACATGCGTTACTCAACTATTTTAACGCTACTGTCACTCGGCGGGATCGGGGCGATGATTTTATTATTTCGGCTTTAATCATCCAAACTCATATTTGCTTAAAACCAGCAAAAGAACTGGAAGTCGGAACTAAAATTGGAAAGGACATAATGATGAGTTGCACACGCATTCCAATTGTCCATTTTTGGTCAAATTTTATTGTCGCTACATGAAAAGTTTTTGAATGCGTTATCTATTTTTTTCTCGTTGCGCTGTGGTCTGACCTCATAAAAAATCACGCACGCGTTTCTCGCGAAAAAGAAAACCGAATGATTATGTTTAATAATTAGTAGGAACATCGGAAGGTGTTCCTGTGTCTTATCGCGTGATTAAGAAGAAAACATGGAGGGAACGATTCTCTGCAAAACGGGAAAAGACGTGGATAGCGAGATTTCGGTTTCCAATGTTTCATTTGTCGCGTGTTTGAAAGCGGCAATTTGGTAAAGAAATGGAACCTCGTTATATCCGATCAAATTGCTTATGTTTTTCTTTATCAAGATTTACCGAAATTGTCCTCGTTATAACTGGAATCTCGTTATAACCGATTCGTTCTGTCATTACACGCAAAGGAAAACGGGACCGACGCGATCACCTCGTTATAAGCGGTTCCTCGTTATAACCGAACTCGTTATAACGGGGTTTCCCTGTAGTAGAGGAGACCAGCCAGCCAGCATAGCATGCGTTCTGGAGCTGGAAAAAAAATCGTGGAGTGATGGAGAGAACCGATCTCAAGCGCACGTGTGCACAGCGAACGGCTTTAAATAGTGAATATATAGTATTCAACTGGTTCGTATTCTGTCTTTCAGTAAAAAGGAAATCAGGTGGTTGTTTCACAGGGTTGACAATTGGCAGTACTGTCTGCGGCATTTTAAATTCTTGAGCGAATACAGCTGTAAGTTTTCATATGAGAAAAGATTTAACTCAGTAAGTTTGTGTTGTGTTGAAAGGCAAAAATAATGCTATGCATTTCCAGAGGAATGGTTGGATTCATAGGTTCAACAAGTGATGCATAAATGTGTATACAACTGTATTTTATGTTAAAAAAACGTGTTTTTTTTCCATACCCTTGATATGACTGAATGAATACAGTCAAAGTGTAGTTAAATTGGTATACTTGTCATGCATAAACAGCAATATACGCAGATTTGGTATTAACTTGTGCATCACTCAAATGATAAGTTGTTTATATCACCCATTATAAACACATATTACTTTCATTTTGACAATCCCCGAAAAAATAGTAAGATATCAAATAGTAAGGACCTCCCTCATCGCCTTGCTCAAAAAACCCGGACGAGAAACTACTTTCTTTTTTTACTTGGCCTAATCTACTTGAGTCGGTGTTTAGAAAAAGAAACAAACACATTTAACAGTTTAAATAGATCTGGGATTGTTCACTATCATGTAATAAATGATTATATAAATATGAGTGTGTATGATTAAAGCCGAAATAATTAATGAAATCATCGCAATCCCGCCGAGTGACAGTAGCGTAAAAATAGTTGAATAGCGCATGTTAATCTACTTAATTGAGTTGGTGTTCAGAAAAAAAACACAAACCCATTTAACAGTTTTAAGAGATCTGCGTTTGTTCATTATCATTTAACACTGCATTTCACAATGAAGAATTTCTTTCTTTCAGAATGGTCTACGAGGTATATTTGCGCAAAAGGATCACAACATTCCAAATTCAACCTTGTAGCGTATTTTTCAAGAACTGGTGTACAAAACGCGAAAAAAATTTTTGGAAGAAAATAAAGAACGCATTTTTTAATCCCTTCGGACGCAACGATCATTATACATTGTATAGGATTACATCGGAAATGATTTATGAAATCATCGCATTCCCGCTGGGCACCAACAGCGTAACATACCTCGCAAGTTACGACAAACAACGCATGTATGTTACTCATTTTGCGCTGGTGTTTAGAAAAACTTAACAAACGTATTTTAACAAACGTATTTTATACAATCTGATTTTGTTGTCATTTTACGATGTTCACTGTATTTCACAAACGAAAAAAAAAAAAAATCTTTCAGGATGGTTCGATACAAGAGGAAGAGATAGGTGTAGAAAGAATCCCGAATGATATGATCTTGCCGAGTAGGCCTTCTTCTCAAGAACATAATATGTGAACTATAATGAGAAGAGATTTTTGGAAGAAAAATAAACAATTAACGCATTTCACCCCCCACTTTTCCGTCTTTTTTATGAATCAATTCACAAATAATCTCCCTTTATTGTCTCAATAATAACGATTCATAATTGTGTAATAACAACGTAAAGGAGGTTCTTATAAATTTGATTGACGGGTATGATTTCGTGCTTATGTTTTTCTTTGTTTTTGATGCGTACGGTTATAACGAGGTACCGGTTATAACGAGGTAATATCGCCGGTCCCACGGACCTCGTTATAACGGGGTTTCACTGTATATATTAAAGTTGACATGCTGTAAATACTAAGGAATAAAATGCCTTTAAAAATCGTGTCGATTTCCTGGTTGACATACAAAAACAAAAGAAAATACCAAATCACTTTGTTCGAGTATTTTGCCTGATGAATAAATTTATCAGAAATGGCTGGAATAAAGATAAGCATCCTCTGAATTGGCATGAGTGCGTATTATGTCTTTCTCTAGGGAAATGATTGATCGTTGGTTTAAATGCAGCGATGATTTATACAGGCACACTGAAAATTGCATTCCTATGAATGGCTTATTAGGATGTACGAATTTGGTATGCGAAAGGTCGCTTATCCCTCCAAAAATTATACACGAGCATGGCGGAATATTAAATTCTAGAATACAAATGCACACAATTGGAACAAGCTACAGATTGTACATTATTTACAGGGGGAATATCCTCGTAAAAGGACAGATGATAATGGGGAATATCAAACCGATCCAATCGAAGGGCAACGTCCTAAATCGATCAGCGGGAACTCGAATGCGGCAATTTTGCGAAGGTTTCAGGCCTATAGCTTTCATCATTGGTGGTGAAGGCCCCATTGTCATATTGTCTCCTCCATCCATACTCCATACCGCATACAGACAAGAGCACAATACAATTGACAGAACGAGGTAACGCACATGTTGTTACTTTGTTTTGTATGTTTTTAACGAATTCTGGTGGTATTACTGCAATTTACAGCAAGAATTGCTGAACTCTAGGAACATTGGTATAGACTATAGTAATCTGTTTTTGTTGATAGAATTGTTGTCAAGGGGATATTTTCCCGAAACTGTATGTCCCATTTTCTCCTTCCTTTCCCGTTACCGACATTGTCTTTGTGTGTGTGTGTGTGTGTGGGGGGGGGGGGGGGGGGGGGGGGGCATTTTCTGCTTTTCTAGGATTTGGTCCTTCCAGGCTGGCAAACAATGTATATACATTGTACATGTATTGTATTTTAATGACACTAATTTGACTTCGCAGAAGCGACAACAATGTACTTTTTGTCTGAGAAGGCTACTTCTTGGCCTTAATCAGAAAGAGCAAAGAACAATTAGTCAACAAATTAGTGATCACTGACACATTACATGGTATCAGCTGAACAAATCTATCCGAAGAAATTTAGACACAGTGTATACTTCGTAAAACGATTCACAATGACACAATGCACTGTAATTACGTCACATCACACCTCATTTTCAATGACATCGTTCGCTACCAGCTTATTGAGAGTGTGCGCTGGATATAATTATGGTAAAACGGTGAACACATCAAATTGAAATGCATGCATCATCACTTTCATGAAACGGAGACCGTACAAGATGTCTGGTGTAAATCGGTAACGGCTTTATTTACTTTCAGCAACACACAGCACTGATGGACGAATCATTTACATCGATCTGAGATTCTACATGGAACCGAGTAGAGTTTCATATTATTGGAGATGTACGAAATCTCTTACGCTGTGTACATCACAGCAGCGACGGCCTTAATAGTCTCTACACCTGTACACTGTCACCTTACATGTCGTTAAACATGACTCGGAAAAAAAAAAACAACTGTGAACCTCCCCACTACATTGTATCATAATGCACCATAACTCCTGCACATATCATACATTTGATGACACAACTGTCACAGTATTGCTGCCTGCTGTATCATGAAGTCGTTGCTGACGTTTTCAATATTATACTTCTCTTCAACAGTTCCCCCCCCCCTCCCCCCCAATAGATCGTCAATTGCCTTTAAATGCAACACCAGCACTATGGACTTTAGACTGGGGGAAAAGACTATCAAAAACATGCCCCAATATAACTTCTTTAGTCACTTGCATGGGAAATGAACTTCCTGCATTAAATAACTCTAACTGCATGAACTGGGACATTTATGAAATACAATATACAGGTAAATAACTTCACTTTGATCGAAGACTACTCCCTCCCCTGTGACAACAGGTAGATTTGTATAAAGCTTGACAACCCAATGGTAATAAGGTTGAAGGGTGATTAAGAATACATGTAAAGACCTTGAATGACTTCGATTGTACACGTGTATGACGTCAAGCAGCATCAGTATTAAACCGAATAGCGCCCTCCCTCAAAAAAAGTGATGTGTTGCTAGCCCTGCGCAATACACTAGGGTCGGCGTTCATGTGGTATTGTTGTACTCTAGTTGCAAGACCTTCCTGTAAACCTTTGTTAGATTTGTGCCTTGGGAATTTCTTTAAAATTTCTGACGACTACATTTTCATACTACATTGTACACTGAAGCTCAAACTGATGAGCAAACACAAACTGAAAGAATTAAATCAATGTAAATACTTGACCATTATTACAAGCACATATCTTACCAATGCAAAGAACACTAATGATAATTAAGACATGGTAATGCACTGTGCAATCATTGCCATATGGGGCACCATAGTTTCCTATAAACTTTCACCTTTCATTTCAACGTTTGCATTTTACTGACAAGAAAGAAGTTGAAGAACAGTCCTATTAGGTGCTACATGTATTAAAACAGTTGACAGGACCAGGAATAAGAGGGAAAATGTCAAGTAAAACTGCCTTCTTGTATACATGTTGTTAATGTTCGTACATGCAAACCTGAAAAAGAACACGGGTATGACGCTTCATTACAACTGGGTTCACCTACAATGTACATTTGAAGCATAATCAGCAGCATTCACATTATGTAGAAGTACTTCTTAGAAAAGCAGAACTTCACTGTCAGTATTACTTGCTTTATGATCAATTTGAACATGTAACAGCCATGTACATGGCACCATGTTTAAGAATTAAAAAAAAAAAACATGGAAAGATAAATTTTAGAAATAATCGTGACCTTATCACTTTGAGCCTAGCTAAACAATGATCCTACATCTATTGCACTGTCCTAGTTTTGTCAGAACACATGGAGGTGTGTACCACGTTTGATATGTGTATGAATTATACCCTTCTTACAGTAACACGTAAGATGTGAAACCTGAAACACAAATTTAACCCCTGATCTCTGAAAGCAACAAACTCTAGATTTAATCAAATGTGAAATCAGTCTGGCTGCAGGTACAAAAAGAATTACCCACAGTCCTGCACTATATCTGTGGATATTATCACATATGGGAGGCAATAGTTTCATTGACATTGTCCTTGCATTAATTGACAATAATGATAATTATGGAGTAGCACAAGGTCATGCAAAGCACTGTGCTTAACTGAACATTGGTGCAATGATATCAATAGCATGTCTTATATCTACATCAAACATGGACGTGTAGATTATAAAGCCGTAGTCCTCTAGTACTAACCTGATTCTATTACATTCACATAATTGTATGTTTTCTTGAATTACATGTTCCCAGCTCTAGGTTTGAACAGTCCATTTAGTTCTTTGCAGCAAGTTAGCATATTCTACTAGAACATTTGAAATGGCAGCCTCCATGAATATCTATGTATATATACCATCATGTATTCCATACTTTTTGAGCAAGTACTATACATGTACAAAGGAATGGTGTTCAGAATATACACAGTGAAAGAATTTGGTAAAAATTTGACCATGTATTTCCAAGAAGATGATGAAAATGTGAAAATTGGGCCCTAATTTAGCTCCAAGTTCCCCTGGCCCCCAAGGGGCACTGCCAGATTTTCGATGAACAAACTTGAAACTAGTCACTGATCTACTTATTCAAAACATTAGTAGCTCAATTACTTCTAGTTCTAAAATTTTTTAATTCAAATTCCTTAATTTAGGGGCGACACAACGGACAACGCACAATGCACGCTTGCACCAGCTCATTTCAAAGGTGAGTTATAAAATTCACCAATACTGCCCAGAGCATCAATAGCATACAGCCCTTGATATTATGAACTGGGTCATTGTATATTCAGCATTTTGCAACTGTAAGTCACACACACATGTCTATGTTCTATACACATTTTCAATTCAGACTATCATGTTTCATGATTACACACTGTATAGTGCAGACTGTAAGAATAATATGTTGCCTTGAATCGTACATTACATTGCATTTAACAAACATGCTCACATGCACTGCTGAATTTATTGTAATCAGGGTTTTTCTTTTCGGTTCTACATACAAATTTACACTTTTGAACATACATTTCATTAATATCATCTTGCAGTCTTTGCAACATTTTCAAAAAACCTCTTATGCTCAACATACAGAAGAAATAAACATATTGGAGATATAAATACAGTACAATTTCCTCCGCAATGATATATGGCAAGAACAGGAAGAGTTTAGCATTTGCAGCCAAATCACTCTTTAGTCATTTGCTACCTGTATGGCATACAATGGTATGAATTAATCAAAAGGGACTATGAATATGCAAAGATAGTATTCATGTATACATTACGTGTAAACTCTCTTCACAATTGAAACATCTAACATGAAGCATGTTGGTTTGCCTACTGGGAGATAGACTGCTGACTAAATAAACAAGGACAGGGTGATTTCAACAAAATGTTTCAAGACATGTCCGCTGTATGCAGAGGGAAAAGAAAGCCACAAAATGCTAATAAGCCATTACCAGGAGGCTTTTTTTTCATCACTTCATGCCAGAGAAAACGGGATATTAGCCTGATAGGCTTCTAGATCCCAAGGCAGACTCTTAAACTTCACAAAGCTGCACCCTGATACCCAAGCAATCACTGATACAGGCTTTTACTGAGGGGCTCCACACAGAAGCTTAAAAGCATTGTAGGAGATATCGACTGGCACATTATCTTCTGAGCAGTGAGTATACCAAGCAGCAAATTTTCTTTAAGACTGGCATACATGGAAATACATATTGCCATGCAGCCTAAATACAGAAACAAAACAACCAGAAAACTCTAGAGCAAACCCAAAACCTTCGTTCAATAATTCATGATATATTTTAATAACATTTGCAGTTATCTACTCTAAGACTGTGGAACATCGTGTGCATTGTCTATCATACTGCATTTTGTAATTAATGTTAAGATATTGCAACTTCCAACTCACAGTGTATTCCAGAAGCATGCATGGCAATATGCTGCATATGGTAGCAAAAGTCAGTGTATATGATATTAATTAGACAAAATGAGGCCAAGAAGAAGACTGAGCCTTAGGCTACGAGGAGAGAGGGTGAGAACACTCTGTTGAGTGATGAACGTACATGTACATGTGTGACATCTTGAATGGATATCTATACATTCAAAATACTGTTTCACATCCTGTATTCTAACACTGGGAATTGCAAGGCAAAATGTTCTCACATGGACAATAATTTATGTTTAAACAATTTTGCATCAGTTTAAAAAAAAAGAAAAATTTAACAAATCTCACAGGTTAGCTACAACATTAATCATGCCGGATATACTCTGGAGAATTGCACAAATACTCTAATTAGTCTTTCACAAGATGGCCCAAGTCAATAGTGACCTCATGTTCAAGCCAGATCTCCTGTGGTGACCGCTCCTCATCCATGGAGCTTCGTAGTGCAGAGTTCTTATAGTTGTATTTCAAAGTGAAGACAATCTGGACAAAAAGAACAATTCATATCATTCAGTGAAAACAGTTTATGTCATGTCATGTGCACAATATAACATCTCAATCTACCACCATCACTGCACAAGGAACACAACAATGACACGTATTGACAATAAGCCTGCGTTAATGTCAACTCTGATAGAGTTTCACACTATCAGCATTTGTAAAAAGGAGACATGCACAATTCACTAATAGAATTACATTGAGTATTGAGCAAATAGTTGATCTCGTCTAAGACAACTGAAGGTGCTTCTTATTCCATAAAAGATAGTGCGAAATAAGAATTTGATGCTCAGAGCTCGCTCTGTTATTTTGCTGCATGACAAAGACTTTAAAGGGGGCATTCCAGACAATTTTCATAATTTCGCATCATGTAGTACATAAATCAAGAGCTCCATGTATAGACTTGTGGAATTTATTGCGGCCTTTGAGCAGAGAAACCAATAATCTGAAAATCTTAAACAAATTACACTGAACAGTGCTTATGAAATAGGAGCCTCACATATTTCAGAAATGTAGCAGTGTAATTCCATTACAATACCACAAGCTTAACAAGTTCACCCGTGCAGATTCTATGCATGCCTTCTTCTTTTGTTCTGCTTCCATGAGCCCAAACTCATGCATTCTTAAGGTGAGGCTGTCATGTCATCATCCTAGTTCATTGCAATTTGTTATAAATTTTCAAAAAATTATCATTCCTCATCCCAGTCACTATAAATTCTGAGACTCTGTACTCAGTATAACTTATTTTAGCTGTTCTAATGTAAAAGTCTGAAAATCTTCCGGAGGTCCCCTTTAACGTAGGTGTAAAATGACTTCATCTCATATGGCAGCATTTGCAGTATTCATTCAAACTTCAGGTTGTTTCACTGATGGTACATATGGCTGCTTCACACTCACTACCTGCATTTACACATCCTTCCGCTTGTGCTCACAAATTACATAACCCTAAACCAGGGCTTAACATAATGGTGGCCCGGTGGCCCGGGGCCACCAAATTTAAAAAAAGGGCAAATTTGGGGGCCTGCCTCGGGCCATCAAATTTTTTTTTAAAGTATGTCAATAAATTCGTAACTTTTTGCGCCGGAAATGCACAAATGCATGCAGTGAGTTCATGTTTTTTATTGGTTTTTTTTTTTTCGGGCCACCAAATTTTTCTCTCGGGCTACCAAAAATGTGAAATTGATGATTTTGGTGGCCCCATCCAAAAAAAAGTTAGTGTGGAGCCCTGCCTAAACACAATTATGACAATGATTCTCTACGGCCTTCTCCATGCTAATGTCTGTAGTTTTTATTTCACAATCACACATCTTTAGTGAAGTAGTATAACTCTTGAAGGGTAGTAGCAAGCTTTCTTACCACCACGTTGCCACTGGCTCTTTGGGGAATAACTTTGAATAGAACACCAAGCTTGTGAGCCTTCCGGAAATGGACATAGCTGAAATAAAAGTTATATAGATACAGTTTCCAACATAATCTTTAAACTGTAAACATACACACATTCATCTCATGGTTTGGCCTCACACTACACACTAGGAGTGTGGCTACAGGCAGATACATGTTGTTACTATGTCACACTGAAAAGGTCACGAACTCTCTCTTTCTCTCTGACCTTGCATTCTCTACCTTAATATTCAAGGAACAAGGAAGAATATTAACGAAACTAACTTTTTTTTTTTTTTGTTTAATGTTTATCTACAAACTCTAAATTCTACACAGTAATGTGATAACTTTATTGAATCCACAACGTTTTGATTTCTAATATAACTTACTTTTCTGTCCTTGTATTTTCTCCTACATGTTTATCAAAATCATTCACATGATAAGCGGATTACTGCAAGATACTATCCCGGAATGGTGATTTGCCCTATACAAGTTCAGTCAACTCTGTTCTTGTTGAATGAAGCATACTCAAACAAGACTCTGCAAAAGCTTTGTAAGGAAGATCCAGCAAGTCTCCAAGGGGTGTTGATCTCGACACTCTTATGGGGAATGACTTCACTGGATAGATGGCCAAACACAAACCTAGACTGGCAAAGTACTTCTAAGGATCAAAACTTACTCTGTATTGTCATGGTAGTCATGTAAATCAGATGTACTATCATCATACTCAGCAGTCACATCCTTTGGTCCCAAGGTTAACTCATCCTCAGGGGGGATAACCTTGCAATGAAAACGAACGTAAAAAAAGTGCAGACAACAATTTCAATGACACACAATTTTTCACAATCAACACGTTACCATTCGCATCAAACATTATGTCTCTGGCTAAAGATAGGAAGAAGAAGAAAGTACCAAAAGACCACAAGGGTAAATTCTGCAATAATTTTTTTTTTCTCTCTCTTCTCAGGAGGAAAATGACAACAAAATCACTTCTTTGTTGCTGCATCTGTAATGTCTTGGCAAAACTGCTTAATTTCTACACTTTACAGAGAGAAAAAGAGGTGCAATTATTAATGTGCCACACATTAGGGTCGAAGAAGTGTCTTACGTGGAAAGAAGTTTCTGCATAACACATGAAAACATCTACTAGACTAATCATAACATTTGATCATTGAATAAAAAGCAATGTGTGGAAAAAAATATTCTTCTTCTAGTAGGCCTATATATTGTATAAAAGGCTTGTTGAAGACCAAACTATTCATGGACAACTTGAATAACTTCAGTTTTTCCTGAAACCTGGCTAACATCAGGATGAAATACAACAAAATTCTTACATACTTTTTGTATTCTTCTCTTACCAATCATGAATCACAGATATTCAAAAAGCTTGCAGAAACTTCACCTTCGTTTGCAGGTAAAATCATGTTTTTTGTCCCCCAACCCCCTATCCCCGAAAAAACAAAACAAAAGAAAACAAGGAAAAGTAGAAATTACGCGGTGCGTAACATATGTCCCCGCCGGAAGTAGCATTTTGTAACAAAATGTGCAATATAGGTAAAAAATCAAGGTCAAAGAAGTCAAAGGTCAAAATTCTGTGTAGAAGTTTTGAAGCCCTCACCTAGTGCCATCACATAAAGCAAATGGAATCGAAATTGGGTTAGAAATGGCGAAGGAGTAGCATTTTGTAGCCAATGTACAATATAGGTCAAAAATCAAGGTCAAAGGTCAAAGAAGACAAAGGTCAAAATTCTGTGTAGAAGTTTTGAAGCCCTCACCTAGTGCTATCACATAAAGCAAACGGAATCGAAATCGGGTTAGAAATGGCGAAGGAGTAGCATTCTGTAGGAAAATGCACAATATAGGTCAAAAATCAAGGTCAAAGGTCAAAGAAGTCAAAGGTCAAAATTCTGTGTAGAAGTTTTGAAGCCCTCAACTAGTGCCATCATATAAAGCAAACGGAATCGAAATCGGGTTAAAAATGGCGAAGGAGTAGCATTTCGTAGCAAAATGTACAATATAGGTCAAAAATCAAGGTCAAAGGTCAAAGAAGTCAAAGGTCAAAATTCTGTGTAGAAGTTTTGAAGCCCTCACCTAGTGCCATCACATAAAGCAAACGGAATCGAAATCGGGTTAGAAATGGCGAAGGAGTAGCATTTTGTAGCAAAATGTACAATATAGGTCAAAAAATCAAGGTCAAAGGTCAAAGAAGTCAAAGGTCAAAATTCTGTGTAGAAGTTTTGAAGCCCTCACCTAGTGCCATCACATAAAGCAAACGGAATCGAAATCGGGTCAGAAATGGCGAAGGAGTAGCATTTTGTAGCAAAATGTACAATATAGGTCAAAGGTCAAGGTCAAAGGTCACGACTGAAATTCTGTGTACAAGTTTCAAAGCTCCCATGTAGTGCTATCATATAAAGCAAACAGAATCAAAATTGGCTCATAAATGACAGAGAAGTAGCAAATTGAAGATTTTGATCACACACGGACGCACACACGGACACACGGACACACGGACGGACAGACGGACGGACGGACACACGGACACACACACGTACGGAGCCCGTTTCATAGTCCCCTGCTCGAACTCGTTCGGCGGGGACAAAAACATTCAGCACAGGGCAATGATGTATTATCTGTCTGCAGACATAAAGGCAAGATCAAAAGTGCAATATTAAGTTGTGTTTTGACTTTCCTTTCTTCAAATAATTCTTTTATTTTGGAGACTTTTGTGAAACTATGAAAGATGTACTGTAATACCTTCTGGATGCATTACCAAACAGTCTGCAGGGTTCGAAATTGGCGATGGTCCGCTGGCCATTGGCCACCCGAAATCACGTCGGACTAGCTAAAAATCGTTCTGAAGTTACTAGTCCGTCTGGCTAGCCAAAATATTGCTTCAGTGTCAAAATAGATTCTAAGTAGTCCGCCTGGCCAGTTAAAAAAAAAGTTAAGTGCGACCCCTGCTCTGCCTTCAATGAAAAAACAAGACATCAGTGGGACTGAACGTTGTAATACTCACAGGTTAGTGACTTACCTGTGCTGTAGCATGAGTGTCATCACAGTCTTTAGGGTTGATACCATCAAAGCGTATTGGCATAGCCTTCTCATGAGGATTGGTGATCATGAGGGTCACAATGCTCTCCTTTCCAAAGTGGAGGTTGGGAACGAGGAAGATGCGCACGTCTGGGATGTGCTGACTGCAGGGTGAGACATGGGCAAGTAATCATGACTGATTAGCAAAGTCTACGATACATGTAATTTTTCTCTTGGTAGAAACATTGCTGGCTGTAATTACCTAGTTTAGACATAGCTCTACAAAACTTGAGAAAAACACTGCATGTGGATTTAATCAACAGACGTTATCTTCTTGCTCACTCAGGGGCCTGTTTCATAAAACTTGTCATCAGTGACAACTGCCACATTTCTATGACAAATTTGCTCTCAGCCAATCAGATGTAAGGATTTCAGCAGCTTGTCACATCGATGACAACTTGTGACTGATGACAAGTTTTATGAAACGGGCCCCAGATCTTTCAGATATTTGTTCTTCTTGCGATTTGGCTTGTTCTTCACCTTGACATCCCGTCAAATTTACTTTCAATTCAGGATACAGCAGACATTCACTCGCATGTCTTTTGAAGTCCATATATCAATGAACGGTCAGTTTTTGTTTCTATATTAAAAAACTCTACTAACACTACCCAAAAAAAGAGGAAAAAAATAAAAAGGTTCTCAAAAGTTAGTACCTCTGTGCATGCATAAGCCATCCAAGAATGTATCACTAACAAAATTTAGCTGTGATCCGGCACACAACAGAATATAATGCTTGCTTAACTATATCATACTTACATGGCAACAAGCTGAATCTTGAATTTGATAGAGGATGGGTTGAACTCTGGCTTGCTCAGATTGTGTTCACATTCCTACACATTCAAAACACAACAATTGATATAAAAAAATCATATGCATGTATAGAGAAATGAAATCTCAGTACCAACTTTGGCTGTGTAGAGCATGAGTCACTGACTTTTTGCCATGCTAACAGGAGCAACAAGCATCGGTGTTAGGTAAGTTCAGTGCTAGTTACTACTTTGCACACTACGTATTGAAGGGTGATGTCTAATTACTATACATCCCCAACTGCCATGCATATCTTTGATTACTGGTATCCATGCAATCTCCTACTAACACAAATGTTTCTCAACCAACATGCTTGTTCCTACAAAGCTAACAGCTGATAAAGTGTAAACACACAATGTACAACTACACCTACATATACAACATGAAGGCACATCACTGTGTAGACTTGTTATCACCTTCATTTATAAGTGAAGGTGCATTCCTTCCTTATACTGTATACGCCAAATATTTTGTGAGGTTTTTATTTTCGCAAATTTCGCAAGTCAGGTGCTATTCGTGAAATTAAGACACGCGAAAATATTTACTCTGATCCCGATGTAAAAAAACGTACGTGTGTACACTTCTCTGTTCAGTACAGGACTCCACGATCGCGGATTTAACCACTCGCGAAATCGTAGGGAATTCCCGATTTGCGAAAATTTAGACTCGCGAAATATAGGGCGTATACAGTATACCACTGATTTTCTGATGATGTGTAATCACTGTGAACACAATCCCTTGATTCTCTTGAATTGTGCTCAGCAAAATAAACAGAAAACATAATGATTTCGACACTTCTGAAGCTTTTAAAGTTCAGCCAACAATAATGGAACTCACTGCAATCTGCTAGACTCGACTAAAAAAATTTAATTGCTCTGAGAGCTTTCTGGAGAACATTTCTCCTTTTAAACAGCTGCTTTACACAAATGTAGACATACAACTATAACATGGAAAGATGGGGAGGGGTACAATGTAACAACATACAAAACACAGAGACAAAAGAAATATGCTATGTAAGATGGCTATTAAAGACAATGACAACGACAGAAAGAAAAACACCTTCAACAAATTGGGAAAAAAGGTTGAATGGACTTACCCGACATCTTTGAGATCTCTTGATAAGTAGATGTTTGTGTCGTGGATACAGCTGCTCTACACTCACACAGTTGTACTCTGGATGTTGTAGTCTGTGGTTGATGTTACAGACTATAATGAAGAAAGTTATATGTGCAATCAGTATACATTAATAACTTAGGAATGTGCACTGGATATGAGGTGGGAGGCAATTCCATAGTCACAGAATGAGCACTGTAGATGTTAGAATTTAATAATTCAAGATACTGGAAAGAGTAGCTGTGCTTGAATTACTAGCTTTCAAATTCAGAAATCTGAAGGCTAAATTAGCAATGATGTGAACTTTGTTCAAATTGACACATTACTAATCAAAGCAAGTTTTTAGTCTACTATTTGACCGCAAGGCTGATTAAGATTGGAAAACATGTACACAGGAGACATACAGTCAAGATGTTTAAAGACTGAAAAAAATTCTGCTAACTGAATAAGGTATTTTGTTACCTCACAAGTTAACCTTAAAAACAGCAACAAACACAGACACACACAAAAAGAAATTCAACCAAAGAAAGAAACAAATAATTTGTTCCACCTTGATTAAAAAATAAATTTATTACATAAATTAGAAACTATTATATCGAATTTCTAACATACACTTGTCAACTTTTACAGTTTCCTGTTTTCAACCCATGGATAAAAAAAATCAATCCCCCTCACAATATAACTGCCCATTCTGCACACTAATTGTGGGATAATAAAGATAGGAGACGTGAACTCACTTTTTTCTAAAACAACTGGCTGAGTCAATATCTTGTTTGGCAAGGGATCCACCTCTTCTGTAGGTTCAATCTGCTGTACAGGATTGATTGCAGCTTGCTCATCCTTCAATCTAAATGAAAAAAATTACCAAACTGATCAACTATCCAAAAGTTTGTCAAAGCAATGGTCATGTTTATGACTTTACCAAACATAACAGTGATAGCAAGAAACATTACAAAGATAGAAATGATGAAAATCATAAAAATGATGCTACTACTACTCCTAATAATAATACTGTTATAACTGTTATAACTGCTACATGCTACTTCAACCAATAAAAATGGTTATAAAGACAGTAGTGTCTAATCTTGCATAAACATCTCAGTTGTACAGAAACATTGCTGACACATACAGCTAAAGATGAACTTTCTTAACACTGCGAATAGTATGACCTTGTTCAAACATACGTGTAGCTCTTCATCTGTTGGCCAAGTTTACTGTTTATCTACAGCATGTTTCCAGATGAGATGAAGGATACTCACTATGATTTGTTACACACCGTTGTGTAGTATTCAAACTTATTTTTCTTTTTTCAAAGAGTTTAGCACAGTACATTTCATCAAAACCTGCATGACATAGTTGCCCTATCTATAGCATTGTCTGATCATGTACAATTTCTACATTGTTGTATTCAGGGAGACCAGGTAGAATGAGAGAGGAGATCGTATCCCTGTGTAATGAAATAATGATATACCAATGACTGGAGTTCTTGCATTAACTTTTACTGTGCTTTGTTAGCTGATGGGTAAGTGTGCCGAAGTGTTTTTTTTTTTCACTGATTAGCCATGAATAGAGACTGCTTCATCCCCCAAATCCCAATTGTGATAATATGACCTTTCTGTTGAACTGAGGCACATCACTATAGCTGAGTGAGCTTGCTAACTCTGAAGTACTGAGTACCTGTACGTCAAGTTTGGATGGATTATTGAATGCTAGTGAGAAAGCTTAGCAGTAGCTGGGCACATAAAGGATTAAAAAGGCAGCCTACAAATTTTGGTGATGGACTTTGAGTCCTGTTCTTCACTGTATGATTATCTTTAGCATCACTTGATCACTCCACTTACATTCATGTTCTGAGCATGAGGAATTCACATTTTAGACAATTTTCAGAAATTACGACAGGCAAGGAGCAATTTTATCTAAACACACTGGCCTGGGAGAAAGTGTAACGACAGAATCATCACAATGGTATTTTACCCTTATACCAGTTTACATATTGATGAGATTCTAATTTACTGCATTTTATAGTTCTTCATCCACTACCGTCAAGAAGTACATGCTGTAGGTTTGATCATTTAATCCACAGTCTCAAAAGACAGCGCCTGCTGTATGTATGGGGTACTGAAATCAGTTGAAAAAGTTCCTGAGCAATAATTGTTTGTAAATAACTGCAAACTTTGAGAGTTCTATAATGTTAATCTGATCTGTCACTTGAAATACAAGTATGATTCTGGGAGATACTGTTACCTCAAACTTCTGGACCTAACTATGCTAACATGCCTAAGTGTAGTATTATCTAGATTCTTTGACATTCATATTAATGGCTTCTTTTACTTAACAAGGATTGAGGCAGGGCAAACTTACGCTAATCCAGTAAATGAACTCAAAAGGGCACTGCTTCTTCTCCTGCCTGCACTGGGTGAGAGATATTTCTCCTGCAGTCGGAAGTAGGCCCGCCTTCGAGTAAATTTCTTGTGGTCACGCTCCATCTTCTCCTGCTTGGCCAGCTGGTGGTAGTAGTCAGTCAGCTCTGCAATCTACAGCCAGACAGTGACAACACACACTGAATGTGAGTACATGGTATAGCGCTATTACAGATATCTATCAGAACGCTAATTGGCAGTACATGCGACCAACAGTATATTCCTGTTCATTGGGAATACATGCCCAGCTCACTTTTGCCACACCAGCCTGTTAACCCATCGACGATGGGCTGATTTTGCTACAACATGCATTTCCCATAGACACTTGCCCGAGTATACTCGAGACTCGTCCTCAACAGGTTAATGATCATGAACAACAGTTTGTTCAGCTGCAAATCGCAAGCTTGGAATTATCAAACATATTCTTTCACTCCCATGGATGAGAAAGGCCTTCTACAACTGTATAAGTCAATAGTCAGACCTTCTTTAGAATACTGTGCACCCATGTGGTATCCTTACCTGAAGAAAGATGCTGTGAAAATTGAGAAAGTGCAACAGCGAGCAACAAGACAACTGCATCCCCTACGATATCTGCAATATGCATCACGGCTTGAACACTAAAGCTACCTTCACTGGCCTACAGATGTCATAGATCAGACATGATACAAACCTACAAAATTGTACAGGGAATAGATGCTCTCCAATCAGCTGACTTCTTTGACTTTTCATCTGGTAGCAAAACAAGAGGACATCAATTCAAGATATTGAGGAAGCATGCTAAGACAAAATTGAGGAAATTCTCTTTTTCTCAGAGAGAGATATCAGAATGGAACAGTCTACCATCATTATGTAGTAGAAAGTTCTCCAACCACATATTAAAAAAAAAAAAAAAAATCCAAAGTATTTGGGCCAAGAAAGATACATTTTAACCCAGATGAAGTTTCCATCTGTCCACGTACTCCAGCTGCACAGAGCCTATCACACAGAAATTAATCATATTTATTGGTGCAGAGGGGCAAATAAGTTTGGAAGAACTTTAAGCCCACTTCCAAGGTAGATTTCAAAGGTATGAAAACTACTCATACTTAAGATTTCAAACATCTATTCACAGACGAATAAGGTCTCTGTCCTACCAATTGTAATTCAAAGATAGGGCACAGTGCAAAACTGCATACATCTTGCAAATGCCTTAAGGCCAAATGCCCTAATATAAATGAAATAGCTTTATGTATAGCTTCCCACTAAAATGCCAACTTACTCTTTTGGCACCTTCATTCTCTGGTTCCAGCCATGGTCCACTTGCTGTGTAGACAAAGAATAGGGTTAAACACTGTAAAAATTAACAAAACAAAACAACAAAAATTTAAGAAAAATAAAGCAAACCAAACTTGTTTCCTTTTCAACCTTGCATTAATATCCCAAGTAGGGCCTATATAACATTTCTCTCTTTCTCAGTAAAACATAAACACACAAACAAGCAAAACAATTAAATAAACAAAAATACCCTAATCACAAAACTAGCAGCAGAGCTTGCAAGAGACCAGGAAATTCATTTCTGGAGACATGAAGCCAGTTATACAGCTCTCAGTAAACACTCAGGACACTTCTTGCTTAGAACTCACATCCAACTCATTCAAATATTTAAAGCATCTGATATAGTAACTGTTCTAAATGGTAACTATGTGTGTGTATGACAGTCAGAAACAGATGTTTTAAACAGCCATACACAGCCTCAATTCTAATGATGTACATAGAATGAGCATCACTTTTATGTACCAGAGTCTTTATCTGCCATGCCAACATCTCTGGATGTCCATCTGCAGAGTCCACATGCTAGGTAGTACACCTTCTTGGTGGTGGTCTTTGTTGGGTCCTTGGGGTCTGGCACTGCCACACTTGTGGCTCGGTGAGACAGAGTGTGTTGGCAGCTGGGACAGTCAAGGCAGTTCCCACAGCGGTTCTTTTTGGACTTGGCCTCCGCTGATGGCATGTTCTCGAGACAATTGGGACAGTAGTGCGAATCCACCTAGTGCATGTAAAACATGTGTAGTGCATCATTTAAACAGTATCACTTAATCAATCTTCATTTTCTGTAATCCAAATGTCTCAGGGCTCCTACAGCTTGTATCCATTGCAATACACTTTCTACCAATATTTTATGCATGAGGCCAACTCTGGTGTAAAAATGCGAAATTCAGTGGTCACAACTTGAATCACCTGTTAAAACATGCAACCCATCATAGCCCAGACATGAACAGGCCACCCATACCTACTGTAGCTATGTGCCATGGCTATCTTTCTTTCTTTGACATAGAATTCTAGTCGTGAAAAAATTACCCCATTCATTCAATTCGCGCAGTATCTGTTCATTGCGTGTGTCACACCACCGGCAAAATCGTGAAATAGGCCCCACCGCAGTGCGCGTGCACCCGCGCGTTAGCAAGCAAGGGTAGGTCCTAGGGTTAGGGTTAGGGTTAGGGTTAAGTGTTAGGTAGGGTTGTATTTATGGTTAAATTGGCCATTAAATTAGTCGAGGGACATTACTTTAGGGAGTCCTTCCGAGAAGAAAGAGAGGACGAAAGATGCTATGCTGTGGAAATCGGCCCCACCGCTGTATCAATTTCGCGTAAACGCCGTTTGGTGGGGCCGCATTCACGAGTATTATACTGTGGAAGGAAGCCCCACCGCCGTGCTTACCTACCGATGAACGCCACTCGGTGGGGCTGAATTCACGAGTATAAATAGGCGAGCCGCCGTAGTATTAGTTAGTACGGACACGCAGTGGTGGGGCTTATTTCATGAGTATGCCACACCACCTCCATTCACTTTACACGTAAGCATGATTGTGCGCACATTGACTAAGTGGGCTAATTTTTCATGTTATGCCCTTTTTTTTTTTACTACTCCTACTAGAAACTCTACACCTAGCATCATTCCATCTATAGACTAGTTAGTTTCTACAAGAATATCGAGTAGCACTCAGTGTACTGGATATCGTAAAGAAGGTAACATTATCATTAGGATCCACCCTACTGTCTGTGGTAAATTTTACCGTACTAACGTGAAATAAATTAACCACGGACAAGTACGTGAAGTAACCTGTGCTGTGGCCGGGGCGTTGCCGAGCTCGCGTTCGGCCCGGTAGCGCCTACTACTACTGAGTACTGTACACGTACTACCGTACTACCACGACTACTCACTACGTTAGAATCCATATCTGTAAGCGTAATGGTTTCAACCATCTGGACAAAAACATCATGGTTGTTGAGTGCAAAATCAACTTGGGCATGATACGCAGAAACCTACCTCGTGTGCGACGCATTTTCCACATCGAATTTTCAGGCAATGCTTGCAGAAATACAGCTGTGTTACGGGTGAACGAGTGCCACAGGAGCACAGAATATTTACACGTTGAAGCTCCAGTTTCGAGGCCATTTTGATCGAGTGGACTGATGATTGGTATGATGTTCAGTCCTGCCGTAGAGGGCGTATATCTATTCCCGGCACGCCGCCCCCCCCCCCCCCCCTGGCTTTTGCACACTTGCTACGTTTAGCTCCGCAACACCCCGAAATGAATAACTTTTTGGAATTTATTGTATAGTATCATTTTCCTTGTTTGTACTTTATGTTTCGCTATTCCGCCTTCTTGCTTCCTTTTTTTTACCTGCTAGTCCGTGCTCTTTCTCAAACATACACAAATAAAAGTATTTATTGTGCATGGACAAAAATGATCAGATCATAAACAAATTCTATCATTCTATCATCAATGGCATGGGGACAATCAAAGTAGTATGTGTAAAATCGAGCTGTTTCATTACTCCCAGCTACTGAGGAGTATATAGGACTTCACTCAAAAGAAATGGGACTCGGTTGCATGCGATTGAGTATTATACAGAAGGGCAATAAGCTGTCACTGAGAATATAGGAATGTCGTTGACAGTGAGTAAACAATTCTGAGGAAAATGATCCATCCAATCCAGTGTCCACTCAGAGTCAGTGATTATGGATCAGTGTTATGTTAAGACATTTGCTGTGTACTCAAAACATTGTGACGATACAATTTTGGCAGTGTAAGGTTGAACCGACTCCAACGATTTCGTCTCGCGGATGTTATCAAAGTATGTGTTTATTTACTGAAACAAAACTAAGTGTTAAAACCTTCTTATTTCAGATGATAGTTTTATTGCAATGTACTCGAATTATGTTGCTGGCTCCCTAGTCCCCAGTCTTATCATTATAATACGATAATGTTTCCCAACAAAATAACGCACGTAACTTTACTTATTCATAATGTGTCTAAACATCATAATAATAAGGCTTACATATATTTTCTATCTGTCTATCTGCCTATCTATCTATCTATCTACATGTATCTATCTATCTATCTATCTATCTAGGGCCTGTCTATCTATCTATCAATCTATCTACGTATCTATCTATATCTATCTATCTATCTATCTATCTATCTATCTATCTATCTATCTATCTATCTATCTATCTATCTATCTATCTATCTTATCTTTCTACATAAATCATAGATATATATATGTAGGCCTATGTATTATCTGTGTATACATAAAAATCCACACTTTCGTTGTATACAGATATTTCCTCAATGAGTATTTGGAATGCAATATCACTGCGGTACGTTGCAATGCTGAACATAACAATAACACGCATGACGATGAAAATGATAAACAAGTGAAATGACAGAATGATACATGAGCTGCATCCTTAAAACCGTAACGAACACATCTCTAAACCGGGCATTAATCATTGATCAATTTCAGGCCGGTGTGGTCATCATTTCATACGATGCGACGTGGGACAGCGCCATCTGAGCCCATCTGAGGAGAATAGTGGTGGCTTTGTGCCCGTCAGGCTGCTGCAGCTGCCGTGGCCTCGGACCAGCTACGAGCCAAAAATAAAATGACTACACTAAAATGATTCCTCTTGGTTACGATAGTAGCTTCACGGACACATCTATCCACGCACGCACACACACTCGCACACACACTCAACACATGCATCTTTATCTGTTATATCAGCTGACTTTGATGGGGTAGTAATTACGTGTTGTTATAAAGCATAATGCTTAAACATAATACCAACGAGGGTGAATAAATTTGCCGTTGTCTCGAGTGATCACAATTTTGTTCATAACAAGTTTGGGTCATCGTGTGGGTATGACACAATAAAGGGTTTATTACTTGACCATTGTTATGCGGTCAGCAAGATTTAGTGGATCACAAAGCGTTGGTCAGCGCCAGAATGTATTTATGAATTGGATCAATACACACGTTCGCTTCATCGATTGACACACGAAAGAATGTTTATGAGTGGAACGTTCCTGCAATCCGTAGTAATACACTGCGACACGTCGAACATCTGTCACGTATTGATCATAATAATTGCAGTCCGCACTCAAAATTCTAGCTAAGCAAGATACCTACCACAGTGCTACTTCTGTCTGAACACGTAATTATACAAGTACGCACACACAGGTATCACACACACACACACGCACACACACATTCACACACAAGCACAGACACACACGTACATACACGTTTTTGGTTTCTGCATACTTGATGTTATTGTCATCAAGGCTTTTTTTTTTGTAAATTTAACTTTAATTCAAGCTTTTGACTATATTACTAAATATCAGCATCAATATATATATATATATTTTTTTTAACATGACTAACATTATCAGTAACGTATCATTATCGTCATCGCTTTCACTGCTATCGTGTGTATTATTTCATCCTGCTAATCCACCTTCCCCTCGTCATCATCATTAATGTTGTATTATGTTTATTATCTTTATTGCATTTTACAGTCCACCATAACGTATCAGTAAAGCACGCTAGATTTCTATACTGTCAATAGACATGACATGGTATTTGAAAGTGACCATGATAACGTACAAGACGGAAATAATAACAATGATAATAAAAACAATCACCGGATCATACTCAGTGTTGGGGTATGCTCAAAGTTTGTGTTCTTTTCTTTTCTTTAGCTTTTTATTTTTCGGTCTGCATAGATACACGTGAATGTATCCTTCGTTAGTGTATCATATTTTTTATTCATTCATCTTTATTAATTCATTATGTTCTAAATTCATTTTGACACCAGCTTTAAGAGCTGCTCAAACGTCTTGTTATAAAACTGATAACTAGCTAACAAGAACTGCACAATCAATGATCGGCCATTCCCAGAACACACAGCGAGAATGAAATATGAATGCTTGCGTCGCAACGACAAAAACATTTTTTTTTTCTTTTCTTTTATCATATCCCTTCTCGGGTTAGCTAGAAAGGGTGCATATGACTTTCCATTCAAGTTCTGAATTGCATTTTTGACATAATACTTATGAGGCACTCAAACACACAAACGCAAAACGGCATAATATTGTGTGCATGACAAGAACCGTTAAGACCTCAGTCCGCAAGAGGGGATGCAATGCGTCATGTCTTTAAAAAAACAAAAAAAAAATTTCTCTGATTCCACTTAGATAAAAAAAAGAGTCTACAAAATTCTCTCAAAATGAATCATGTAATCCTCAATATTGAAAGCATTACAATGAATTAACTATGAGGTGAAGGCTCTGTCTCTGTTCATCTAATTCACATTTTTACCAACACAAGTTAATACATAATTTTCAACAGTTCTATAGCCACAGGAATGTTCGACTGGTCTTCCGTCAAAGAGTAGCATTACTATCCCCCAAAAGCCTCTTTCCATGTTATTAGCAGTCGACACGCGTTGATTAGCCCCTCATTATTGACTTTTATTCCCATTTTAAGAGAAGAACACGTGTTCAAACCCCATTCATCGATAGTCCGTCGAAGGTTGGTCGGTAGTTGTGTTCGGAGGCCCTCGATTTTCCCTTCTATGCTCAACTATTGATATTGCTTTGGAAGTAAAGCCAAGATGATAAAGGTTGTCAAACTTGTAATTAAGCGCATGCTGGGACTATAACATTGATCCGTCCTTGTGCATATCGATAGTGCTTACGTCATTGTAATAATGCGAGGATGTTGAAAGCGTGGTGAAGTGTGTAGGTTCGATCCCTTTGTTAGAATTTTAATGGTACAACCCGTTGATTAATTTCATTCCGCGGTTGTATGGTATTTGCATGCAGAGGACAAGCAAGAGAGGGACCCCTGACATCGTGCTCTGTTTATTGACAGCTCATGTGCGTGTGTGTGTGTGTGTGTGTGTGCGTCTAAGGATTAAGCTGCACGGATGAGATAACAATGTCTTAAACATGAACGGCACACCTGGTTTTCTCACGTTGGCAGACGGTTCCAGAGCTACAAAGAAATAAGAGAGAGTTATAATTAGGCTCAGGGAATGTTATGAATAAGAAATGGAAAATGTGAGGTGACATACCTTGAAATGGGTAAAGAAGGGAAGTGAATAATACTTGTGAATGAGAATGAGAAGCGTATGATAGAATATAAAAGGTCATCATCATGCAGAAGGAGGTACGAGATCAGAATCAGAGATCAGATCAGAAGGTAATAAGGACTAGAATACCGACTAAGGCAACCAAAGATGAATAATAGAATTTAAATGGAAGAAGATAGAGTGTTAAAAGGCGATTAGTTAAACCATGGACCTACAACGAACGTAGGTCCATGGTTAAACAAGCCAAATTTAAACTGCTACAGTGTACATCACTGTATACGAACCAATAGATGATTTAATATAATTAGCATTGATTTAAACTCTTCAGCAGGTTCAAACCTTCTCATTTTCAACTTCTTTCTTTTTATTTTTTTTTCTCTGGCAGCTGCAAGTACCAACATTATTTTCTGCTTTTAATAATGCTATGCCTAGAATGGTCTTGCTGTTGTTATAAAATTTTAGATGATAGCACATTATCCTCATAGACAAAATACAGACCAAATTAATGATATAGGAGTAGTAGACATTCAAAACAATTCAATATGACCAAAACGAATGTATATACAGACAGGCATACATTGGCTCCTTAAAGGACAAGTTCACCTTCACAGACATGTGAGTTGAGAGAATGCAGCAATATTAGTAGAACACATCAGTGAGAGTTTCAGGAAAATCGGACAATCAGTTTAAAAGTTATGAATTTTTGAAGTTCCTGCTCAGCCACAGCTGGGTGAGAAGACTACTATAGCTTGTGATGTCACATGTGTACAACGATAATAAAGAAAGAATAAAGAAAATTCAACATATTTTCACTTTTCTCTCATAACAAAAGAATACTCAACTTCTCTTTTTTAGAAGACAGGGGGAATGATACTGAGTATTACCCTTAACATTACGTCAGCAACAAGTCGAAGAATTGTGCACTTTATTCAAAAATAAAGTTTTGTGAAATTCTCTTTTTATTTTCCTTATATCGTTGTACGCATGTACATCATCACTGTGGTAGTCTTCTCATCCAGCGCAGCAGCAGTGACTGCACAAATACTTTAAAAATTCATAACTCATAACTTTTGAACGGATTATCAGATTTTCCCTAAACTTTCATTGATGTTTTCTACTAATATTGTTGCATTCACTCAAACCACATGTATATGAAGGTGGACTTGTCCTTTAATAGGCTACCACCATAGCATTCCATTTACAACCTTGTACACTTCCAGAGAACAAGTTATTGGATGTATGTCTATTTTGGGTACACACGTGAGTGTAAGAGTTTCATGAACCTAAATTGGCATATAATGTGTGTATTATGTCAGTGCATGTACCATTATTTCATGCCATTGTGCACGTTAATATGTGATGTTAAATATGACTATAATACATTGTACTGTAAAAAAAAAATACACTTAGACAATGTAATAGCAATGGACAGGCTCTTGGTGACGTAACAAGTAGTAGTTAGTAATAAACATGTATGTCGGTAAACGTTTCTATCTCAATTAGATGAGTACTTGGATCGTCAAACTTTGATTATCGGGAGCTGTTTATTCAACACTGCCCATGAAGACGTGTTTGGAGCAATAAATGTTGCTCTTGGTCACTGGAACGTTAACTTCGCAAGCACACAATGTATCCAGTCGTATAATGTATCCCATGCCAACGAGCAGAGACAGACGTACTCCGGAGACCATCAAACTTTTTGTAGTTTGGTTTGTAGTGTGTCGCATGTCAAACTGTACAGACAGGTATCGTGTGATCGGGTGATGGTAATGGTGGTGGTGGGGTGTATGTGTGTGTGTGTGTGTGTGTGTGTGGGGTATGACTCATATAGATCAACTGCAATGTTATATGGACTATTTGCACGCAGACCAAACAACGGGACCTGGATCCTGGAAGAACAAACAACCAAAGATATATTATTTATATATATATATATATATATATATATATATATATATATATATATATATATATATATATCAAACGAAAAACAAACAACAAACATCAAAGCTATGATACAGACTTTCACTTCATCAACAGGGATGCAGCTGAATATATGTCATACTTGTAACAAAGAGTTGTTGCTAATGTGTGGTTCAAAATATAGATTGAAACTCCATGAAGCCAAAATAGTTTTTTTTTTTTTATTTCTTCAGAATTGGTTGTCCCACAGAGTCAAATTGCAGGGGTGTGGCATCGAAATTAGACCATTTGAGTGTATAAGAAACCTTGGCGTGTCTTTTTTGTTTTTGTTGTTGTTCTTCTTCGCTTTCAATGTCCAGCGACATCATTATATTGTGCAAATCTCTCAATTGAAAGACTTATAAATGTCAGGAGTTGCTAAATTTCTGATCATGTGGAAGAATGCAAACAGACTGCATGCACTCTATGTTTTTAGCATATAAATTAGTTTTAATATGTAGGTTACTTATAGGTTAGACTGCTGAAACTCTGGTTTGATGGATGTGAGCGTGTGGTGATAAAACAAACCTTCAGGAACTTCTGGAATGTGTATCTCCATTACTCAAGCAATTATAACACTGGTTACCTGTAGACAAAAGAATCACTTATAAACAGAATAACGTTGGCGTTTTCTAAATAATTCATGATGAACCTTCACTTTCCCCACCGTTCAAATTTTTAAATTGCCCTCTGCCATTGATACAACGTTGCTCAGATACCACGTGTAACAACAAAATATCAAATTGCTAAAGGAGCTCCGCTCATATCTCTCCGCGTCGACTAATGTAAGACCATGTAAGAAGGAGCAGAATAGTATGTAAAGAGGAGATAGAAAAGCAGACACTAAAGGTAAAACAAAAGTTTTAGCCACATCTTTACCCAACAGTGTAGATTTATTCAGCGAACTTGTCAGTGTTATTCAATCTAAACAGCCAAACATTTTTTACATATAACCTTCTTTTTGTTGTCATATCATGTAACTCTACTTATATACTCTATTAAATTAGCATACTTGTCAGCTGTCTCTATACTCGTGCGGACCTTCGAGTTTTCCCTCTATAAGTGTACTCAGTATTTAGTTTGGAATTCTCAAATGAGAGTACCAGTCCCATTGTGATAGCACTGCACAGTATATCCATGCATAGCCCTCAACATGGGGAAATTGCATTTATGAGCATCTAATTATTGCATATTTTCAAAGACAATCATAATACAGTGGTCTATGCCCTTGACCATCGGTCAATTCGGAAATGTGCTTCCCTTGTCTAATTATCATTCTGCAAGGAATTACACTTAACGAATACTGGCATTGGTACTATTCAACTTTGTTTTGTCAATGCAAAATAATATTGTGTATCTGTAATTGCAGAAGTTCAAACAGAATACATATGGCTAGAACGGAGCATGATTGTCTTTGCGCGAAGAAACATATCGTATAGAATATCGGTCAGGTATTCCTGTCTTATGCACAATGTTACTTTTAAAAACTAAAAGCCATAACTTTGTTTCACGCTGCCCTGAGATATTGCTGAGAGAACAATGACATCATGTTTTGTAGGAGCTAACTACATGCGTGGTTCAGAGGGAACAAATCAAACTCACAGTCCCAGGGAACATGTAAAACATTGGAGTGGTGAAATGGGTGGGGCTAGCGCTCAATTTAATGTAAGCAAGCAGAGGAAAATGTAACTCTTTTTATATTTGGTTTCTTTTTCGATAAGAATTCATTATCTTGTTGTAAGTTGCACACTCTCTTTACTTCTTTTCTTGTCACGACCGCAGGCAATATTTGTCCAACAGAAAGCAGTCTGTATCAATATCTGGATCCTTTGTCTAGCTACCAGAGCCACTGTCTGCTGCGCTTATTACGCCAATATTGGTCTACATTCCATTCTGCACATTCCACGGGAGACGGCTTGATTCAGCTCATCGTCTGCGAACAAATCTTACTATGATCCATTCAATCATTTTCCATCTTTTGCTTTCGTTTTGTTTTCGCCGCGGGAGTGTAATATCGGAATCGCTGGTGCTCATCTCTGTTGGTCATAAAGCAAGACTCAATGACGGGATTATAAACAAAGTTTCATCTTCCATTCTTTCTCCACCTTTTCTGAATGGTTTCGGATATTGCAAGGAGCCTAGCGGAGAAATTCTCCGTCGAAAAGAAAAGAAAAATATGTGTAATCGCCACTTTAACTATAATGTCAGTTTCCATTAGAAGGACTTCTCTCTATCGGAACATATATGCCTTTTCTGAATTTAGGTCTCACCACTGAAATTGCAATAGAATTATTTTCTTGAGCATGATTGCGGTGTACAGAGCTAATATTCATTGAGCAATAATATCCTTAGACGTTTTCGCCAGGGATTGAAGAAAAACTGAGAAGGGCAAACTGACACCACTCTTGGCACCGAGAATGACCTGCCGACTTTTGTCTCATCACTTTGACAGTGTTACGGGTCTAGGGAGACACTACATCCTCTAGCGGCCCCCACAAAAGAAGTGTCCATGTCGAGTGAAAGGACTTTTTATTTGTTCGCCGTCTGCAGACTTAAATTGTCTCTGCCCTGTCAGTAAGAGAGCAATGACCCGAGATATCTGGCTGCCTGCGTCCCAGTCAGAATTGCTAATGATAAATGCATGATTTCATATTCGGAGAGAAACTTGAAGCCACGCATTTTTCCCACGCTGGATACCAACCATCAAATGCCACTATTATACGCGTATAGAGGTAGACATGAAACATGCTCCAACGGCCGGCTACCGCCGCAATGTATCGCATCGACGTCATTCGACATCTACAACAGATAAGGAAAATTCAATGACGCAAACAAGTCCAAGAGAATGGAGATAATGATGGTTACACGTGTAAATGAAAAGTGAACATTGATATCGGTATATAGAAATATATTTGGTATTAACTTGTCTTCGCTTGGGGGGGGGGGGGATAAGTGTTTGTGTCGTCAAGACAACTCTCCATACTAACTTCAGATGAATTTTTCATCTGTGTTACCTTCGTGGCGAACTGTGGTGTTCTTGCAAAAAGTGAACGCCAACACTACGTGTATGTACGCATTGATTTAAGAATACCAATTCTTGGTTCAGTCTTTTTTTTTTAAATGTAATGTGACTATATTAAAGTGTATTGAAGGACATACAAAATTCAATGACAAGAGACGATATGATTCTCTTTTTGAAGGTTTTGAGATCTCTAGAAGATGTTTGTCCAAACGGAAGTATAACAAACAGTTAACATCAGCGCCACATGCACCTTGCTTAAATGGCCGGACGCGGTGGACGTGGTACTTCATGAACAACAGTGAATTGTTGAAATAATTTGTCTTTTCCTACATACCATCAAACTTTAAAGGGTAAGACTGCTTGGAACCACTGGTTCCTTTTGTCTCGGTCACGATGGAATTGCCAGAGTAACTCAGCCTCCTGGGGAGTAGTGCATCAGTACCGAATCGATATTTACCGGTGACATTTCATGGTGGGGATAGGTAGTAAGAGGGCAGGGGGTGGGGGGGGGGGGGGTACTCACCTTCAAGTTGTATGCAACCAATCCAATGGGTATCAAATGACTGTGTCGATATCCAGGATGCCATGTGGTGGATTACTAGGTAGATTTCACGGACCAAGCTGCTGGTCACATTATGCTCCTGAGTCAGCATGGTCAGACTGAGGTACCCCAGTCATATTACACGTGCCTTATATCTAAGCATGTCAATAGTGAAATATGTACAGGATAAGTAATTGCAAATTTGTGTTTGAAAATGGTAAGGTTGAATGACGCCTACACTGAAGAACAATCAACCCAATAGTGGGGCAGATATGTAACAAAAATTGGTCGAAATGCTCACATTCGGCGGAAAGTATGAAATTTTGCATATAGGGGTATTTTGGGGCGCTGATTTCAAAAATTGCCGGATCCAAGAGATCTGACTACTGGGTCGGCCGCCATTAATTAAGTCCCGATGTTTGCTTGGGCGGCCATAATGGAATTCAAATGCCGGCCATGTAGGTGGTCAGACACATTTCGATTGACCAATTATTCAAATCGGCACGTTCTAAAGAAATCTGGGCAACAAAATTTACCTGTATTTGCCATTAAGAATTCAAGATAGGGAACTTCAACATTTTCGTCTGGGCGGCCATATTGATATTCAAGATGGCGGCCATGCAGCTTGCCGAACATTTTGAATTCATCCATTATTGAATCCAACATGTTAATACACTTTTGTGTGCTAATGCCAACGCCTCGTCATTTACAATTCAAGATAGGGATTATCAACTGTACTTTGTCTGGGCGGCCATATTGGAATTCAAAATGGCGGCCATGCAGCTTGTCTGGCATGACAAATTTATCTTTTATTTACTTTTATATGTTCACATACCTTGGAGCACCAAATTTGAGCTCCGTTTGTCATTTAGAACTCAAAATAGGGCTTTTTCAACGTTTCGTCTTGGCGGCCATCTTGGATTTCAAAATGGCGGCCATGAGGTTTGATAGACTTCTAATATCAATCCATTATTGAATTGAGAATGTAGAAATACCCTTCTGTAGCAAATTATCAGTGTACAGGTCACGTGGAACCAAAGATATAGGGATTTCGTCGTTTCGTCATGGCGGCCATATTGGAATTCAAAATGGCGGCCGACCCAGTAGTCAGATCTCTTGGATTTTTGAAATCAGCGCCCCAAAATACCCCTCTATGCAAAATTTCACAATTTCCGCCGGATGTGAGCAAATTTTTCACATATCTGCCCCACTAAAGTCCCTTCTTTTGTCAGTTCACTATATAGCTACTCGTGACGTCATAGTAGCCACTGGTGGTTTCGTCTACGCGGAATGTCACTGGAAAGTAAATTATGCGAATTCTTATCCGAAGTCTGTTGTGGCGTTAAAACTAACACGTACCATCCCCGAGCTTGATTTTTCTGATATCTGGCAGCTTCACGAGACAAAACGTCAAACGTTCTTCCTGACGAACCAAAATCCCCCAGCAACGATCAGATCCGTCAACCACTAATGGCGTCATTTCACAATAAACGAGACGATTTAAATTTAATCATTACAGTGGGTAGTAACACGTAAGATGGCTTGTATATCTTAAATTCTAGGTTTGAGTTCTCTAGGCGCCTAAGCGAGTCATGAACTGGTAACCTTGTGAACTTCCTCGAAAATTGAGATTTCTTTCAAAATAAACAACCGTCTGAATCTGATGCATTTTGTATTCAAGACAAAGCGAATGACATGATGACGTCATGACATGAGGCGGTAGTCCAATAAACCTGGGTGATATCACTTTCAGTGGACTTATCTCAGAGGTGTGGGGGGGGGGGGGGGAGGATGCAAGACACTGCATCAACTTCCCCTCAACTGCGCGAAGTTGGCGCATATCATTTGAGATTCATTTTCCCGGACACAAGTATCCAACAGACATTGACCGAGACATACAGCAGGCCCGTACAATCGCTTTATTTCTTTTGTTTGCAAGTCATTAAAACCGATCCATTTATCTTTCCGTGCTGCAATGGATGAGGCCTTTTATCTCTTAGAAGACTCACTCGAAAGGCTGGATCAAGATATCAAATGGAGACAGTTTGAAACCAGATGATAAGATGAGATTAAACATAACAACTCGAATCTGCCTCTCCCTCTCTCTCTCTCTCTCTCTCTCTCTCTCTGTTTACAGCGAGTAGGGTGTGAGTGTTGCTATCTCGTAATGCATTGATCGAATAATATGATGATATTGGCATGTGAAATGCCCACTTCACATTGTCTCTTCAGGTAGATGGTGCAATCATTACTGATAAGGATAACTTCACTCCCCCTTGTTTCAAGTGATTCCAGATATCTTTTTCCCTGCGGCGGTCCCGAGACTGCATGTGACGCTATACAAACTCTATATCGAGTGACCTATACCCCTCTCTTTCAATGCACCACATTTTTATTACGATGAGACAAAAATCGTGTTTGCCATGTTGTCCGTAAACAAGCGGCCTTAAGATGTGATTACTTTTTTGATCCTCCGTGCTCTGTAGCAATATTGGCTGCTTGGCTACCGCCACGGGGTATACCAGCTTTGCAATATTAAGTCGCTGGGAGCCAAACGAAAGGACGGAAAATTGAGTCTGCATGTGTTCGTTCTTCGATCGTGTCAAGGTTTATTATGGATTAAAAGGCATCTGGGAGATGTATAGGTAAGTCTCTGCTACTTATTTGCATGTTATCAATATTCAATTTTTAATTTACTTTTCTTTTCTTATCCTTAAACACACTTACACTATATAAATCTATTCAAATGATGATAGAAGAGACTATGAAGTAAAGAGGTACATATATCACTTTACTCTAAAGTGTCCATGACTTGGAAACTTAAATTGGTGAGATGTTTCTTTACGCGCAATTATGTTTCTCAGTCTCAGTTCCCAGGTATTAATACAAGAAATAAAATAACCTTCATGATTTAGTATTCTTGGGCTGGATTGATACAAAATAGAATGGTACACTCTCTATAGTGTTTTGTCTAAAAAAATAACAATGAGTAAAGTGCCTGTATAGACCCATGATTCATATAATTGTGTGTCATTCCTCTACTTGTAAGTCCTTGCTAAAAAGAAACGGTAAAATATCATAGGGGTCTGCAAAGTACTTGCTAAGGGAAGAAATGGTAGAAATGACATTTCTGTTTGTCATCACACATTCCTTAATGTGATAGCCCTGATTACAAAATAAAAGTTATGATATATATATAAGGAAATAAGAACCAAATCAAAGAAGCGAAAGGCTATAGTTCTGGATGATTATGGAAGTTTATATTTGCGTTGTTGCGGGGATCTTAAAATTGTGACAATACGCAAGATTCAAAATTTGTTTGTTATACCGCTGAAGTATCGGCATGGAGAGCTCGTTCTGATAAAGGGGTGCGCTTCTCTGTGGAAAATTTCCACCTTGAGAGCTCCGGTAATTAATGTAGCTGCTAGTATCTTGCCGCTCATTAATTCATCATCGCCATGGCACCATAATGATACTGTGCTCACTGCCCGTCTAAAAAAAGAACGCATGATGGAGCAAGAATGACTTCCTTCCGTCCCTCCGGAAAGTTTTCATTATTAATCAAATGTGTGATCTGAATTACGATGCTTGAACAAACAAATGATTACGTTATCGTTTCGTAATTACACGTGGATAGAATCATGGTTCCATCCGACCTTCAACCTAATATTTCAATAACATGTGGGTCACATTTTTTCAAACAAAATGAACACGGTGAAATTTCATTTATTTAATTGTATTGTTTAATTGTTTAAAATAATGGCGTATGTCGTGAGAGAATGATATGACATAAGATATTTTGAAAAAAAAACCCGCCGTAAGTACTTTGACCAATTTCTATATTTGGGAGATACCGGAATAGATCATGAATGATATCACCCATCCGAAATGCGGTAAATTTCAAAGGCGAATTGATTATTGAGTTACTGTATAATATCGTGTTTAAAATAAATTCTAAGAAAATTCTAACCAGACTATGTTTATCTCAAACAGATTATTAAATTAAACAGAAAATAAAAAGCTCATGGGCCACAGAATGTTTGAATTTGAATCATTTTTGTTCTTGTTGTTCTAAAACATAGTTACCTATACGTCGAGCTACAACTGACACAAACTATTAACATTGGTGATAAACAAACTCCAAAAGGTTAAGTCAAATACAAGAACTTTATGCGTATCTATGTGGCTATCTATGACTCAGTTGGTATAGCTAGAATAGGTTACAAATTCAAGAACTACATTATGTTCACATACGCTATTATAAACACACAAAGTGAAAGAGTTACACAGATGCAACGAGGTTTACAAATGGCATGACATGGGTATGCAATACAGTCATCACACTCTGAAGTTTGTAACCTTCAAAGCAATTTCGCTCTTTTTTCCCCTAAAGTATAATAGGGTTGAAAAAAACACTTTTGTTAAAGTTGCCTCCTTTGAAATCTCCATGAACAATAATTTTGAACTGGACCATTTGTAAAGTCATTATCAGCACATTAATGTATATGGTCGTAAAAAAAAAATGAAATGCATAAATTTACGGAAATCACACACACACAAAATGATAATGCAGTATATATATTTGCAAACCTACTAGGCCTACCAATGAATTTGACATAATCTGAATTGATACCACACTTCTCGAAAGTCTATTTCACTTCAAGAAACCTACGGCTGTGTCCACCACTAACGGGGAAGATGGAAATTTGAAAATGATTGCTGAAAACGCATTTTTAACCTCTCGTTCTCCCACAAAAAGCTCCATTAGAAAAAAACAAACTTTTATCTATCTTCTAGAGATGGCTTCTCTGCTTTGTCATGGAATCCTAAGAATATCAAGCTATAATCCGAACCTTCGTCACCGTTACATTGGTATGTCTTGCATGGTATAAGGGAATGAGATTAAAGAAAATAAAGCAATAAAATAATCCAATTAGCGAGGCAGTAATCCAATACACAGGATCGCTTTGCCTTATATCCGCGGTTTCGGGAAATTAAATTGGGCGCAGTGGAGGCGAAGGAAAAACGGTGCGGGCTCAGGGGGCCTTAGTGGAGAAACGCAATAAACACGATGGGCTAGAGATTATCACCGCCTTGACGAGTGGGTCGAGAGAATGGTCCTCATTTTGTGTTTAGACACAGACCAAAACACCACGCTCTCATCATTCAGTTGGAACTTCACTTTCCAATTCTTTGGCTCCCTTGTGTTGTTAATTTAAATTATAATTGCAACAACATTTAACACATTCCCATTGCCGTCGTATGTCTTTATATCCATAACTAACAACTGATAGGCATGATCAGGAATTTTCTCCATAATCAGCAGAACAACAGTATGAGTTACTCTCAGTCCACTATCAGTAGAATCGAAAGTAATGAAAAGTAGGCCTACTTTACCAATTATAGGGCAGGTTGGTAAGTTAATTTCATAATGAAATTGTGTGTATGTGTGTATATATGTGTGTGTGTGGGGGGGGGGGGAATGAATCCCAAATATCTTGGGAGCGTAGTCTTCCAGCCGTCATTCGAGAAACCACTCTCCTGAAAGACTCAAAGCCCTTGAGCTGGCTAGTGGGTGAAGAGGGCATTGATGATTAAGGTACTGTCAAAAGACAACACTTTCATAAAAACAAGCTGGGCTCGATCCTACAACCTTTTGATACTGTGTCAATCTTCATACTCCTGCACCACAATAATTCTACTAAATAAAGAACGTTTAGGTCCAGATATTCATCATCAAGTTTTATCATTTTCCCAGTCGAGGTTATGAACGTGATTTGTAAACATTACGTCTCGACTTCCTATCGCACGTGAGTAGCTCTGACGAACCAAACAAACGCCTTTACTCATGTAAAGACCAGCACTTCACGGCTGGATTTTAATAGATGAGATATAGTCAAACCTGTCCATAGCGGCCACCTAAGAGAGAGAGAGAGAGAGAGAGAGAGAGAGAGAGAGAGAGAGAGAGAAATAGTGGTCGTTATTGGCAGGTGGCCGCTATAAATAGGTTATCCAGCATTTGGTGTGAATTGCATGATGTATACATATATTATATATATATATATATTAAGAGTTTGTTCGCAAAACCCGATAAGTCCATTTTTGAAGATTTTGAAGTACAGTCTCTGTCATAAAGTACAAAATAATACCTTTTAAATGATATATTGGTCACTACAGAATTATAAAGGTACATTTTTGAAGTTATGGTCAAAAGAAGCAAGAATTTTCTTATTATTCTCTTTATTTTTCTTGACCTTTAATCGCAAATATCTCCATTTGGCAAATATGGACTTATCGGTTTTTGCGAACAAACTCTTCATATATATATATATATATATATATATATATATATATATATGCGTTATCGTTGTATAGGTCTACATATTCTGTAAGTAGGCCTACTTACATGTTTATGTAGGTGTCAAACGCGTGTTCCATGCATTGAACAATGCCTGTATTTACAGAGATGTTGCACGGTAGCGTGCGTATACCGCATGAAAAAGCTTCTCACGACTTATAAAATAATGAACTCGTGAATCACAACTTCATTATTTTATGAATTGTGGGGGATGCATCGATAGAGATCACTGAACTGTCAGCCACGAATTACCGGCACGGCTGCAAAGCAGCGTAACACGCTGAATTATCAGCTCGGGGCCGGCTCCGTGTGGGTATGAGACCGCTATAGGCAGGTTAAATTTGCCTCGGGAAACAAGATTTGTGGCTTCTGGCCGCGTCAGGCAGGTGGCCGCTTTGCAAAGAGTCTTTAACCCGATTCCTCTCTCGGGGGATTTTTCAGTGGCTGCATACGGCTGGTGGCCACTATAGACACGTGGCTGCTAAGGCAGGTTTGACTATCTATTATACTTTAATTGAACATAGTCCGATGTAATACGACAGAAATTACAGTAAGCCTACTAGAAGTAATTTATTAAGCTGTTAAGTATTTCGATGGCAACGGTTCCTTAACCCCAAGTTATCGAGTGATTAATTATTGATGAGCATCTGACAAAACTTATTGGTAGCTGCTGACGTGGCTGATATGATTCAATTAATACCATTGAATTATTTTGTTGCGTTCGTGCTTTCTTCCTCCTTTGTCTTCATATCAACGTGAGGACAGATCACACAACAAGTGCCTCAATAAGAATCTTACTAACCACAATAATGCTCTTTGCAAGCATTTTATTGTCATGATATTTAAAATAAGACATTTCTATTCGTTCAAGACTATTAGGTATAATAATACTTGTAATTGTTTGGCAGTATCGAACATGCATTAAAATGAGGAAACGTTGAGCCTGAAATTTTAATTTCAAATGATTTCAAATTACTGATTCTTGATTGCGTCCAGTTATTCTTATTACAACTAATTGATAGAACTTGCCTTTATCTACGTAATATGTCTGCGTGGCAATCGGGAGGTCATTGGTTCGAGTCCAGCCCAAGTATGTACATCCATGATTTTTTTTTTCTTTTCTAACATGGCTTCTTCTAAAATGATGAATAATTTGTGTTTATTGACGTCAATATAGGACATTTTGTCAGTCAGTTGCAATGGAACCTGCTAACCAAAGTGCTTTATATGTTTTAAGAATTGATTATGTTCGAGGACGGAAAAGGCCGAATCGTTTTGACATCAAGGGCAACTTTCCGTTACCTTAGTGGCTCAGGTATTGATGAGAGTGCCTGTATACATGATGGCGAATCATCAATCTAGGATGCAGAGCTAAAAGAAAGAGGATATTTGGCGGACCCGGTTATCGATATTTCTTCTCGACAGCAAGTGGAGAAAACAAAATTACTCTCCTCAGATATGAGAGTTCAGGACCTCCTATAGTACGTTGAGATGAACATTCCGAAGAGACTGGCGTCCACATGGAAAACATGGTGCTGTTGTTGCCATCATAATATTGACAAAATACTAAATTCATTTGATGAAGACAAATGCCAATGCATTATGAGTTCTTCTAAATATCGATTATTGGCGATAAAATACAGTTACGCATATACTGTAGAGGAATAGCTTGTGTTACTTATTGTCGGTGGTAATATCTAATTGGTGTAGGTGAATGCGTGTGAGTGTGTGAGTGTGTGTGTGTTTGCTTTTGTCTTTTGATCAAATTTAGGAATCGCCACAGAAAAGGTGAAATGGCCTTCTCCCTTCAACAAATTTCAATTTTCTTCAGTTGCCTTGATAAGCGCCATTTAAAGGCCGATATTGATGACTTGTGGCATTAGTCGGAAGGATATTGAATGCATTACCAGGACCCCTAATAATGGTGCATGAGTCCTATAGGCCATTGATTTTAGATGAGAAATTATGATATGCCTAAAGTAGTGGTGTCATTGATTAGGAATTAATGACACGATTAAGCACTCCTTCCACTTCTAACTGTCCCCTTTGAATGTGTGTCGATCACGTGAGATCGTCATAAATTATCATTCACGTATAAGCTTACGTTCAAAGTGTACTCTTAGTTGGAGGAGACCTATAGTTACATGGTTAAAGGTGATGTTTTGCCCTTTTCTCTTTAATTGAGGTATCACTTTCGTCCAGGATAAATCACATTCTCATGTAAACAGACTCACTTGCTCTATATCCCCTGTTTTGTATCGGAGGCTTCATTGGTTTTACTGCTGGTAAATCTCACAGGCTTGTATATAGTTGTAAGAGCTCTCTGAACTGATCATTGTGATAGCAAGATTAGAGGGAGTCATATTGGTTATGTAAATAATGGTCAAAGGTCATGTTTTAAAAGGCCACTGTTAAAGCCAGGATGGTTATAAACACTTAATTGTCATGTTTTATTTGTACGTGCCGAGGATCACTTGGACCCCGTTTACAGTGCGAGGCTCGGCCGCGTTCGGTGTAAACGCGCAAAAGGCCAAATGCGGGGCCAAAATTGGCCTCGCATTAGGCCACGCTCTGGAGGTGGTCTCGGCCGCGGCCGAGCCGCGGTCGCGCCCGGCCTTTTTCTCAGTGTAAGCGCAAACTGGGCTAAATGCGCGGCCAATTTTAGTCTGGCTTCCAAACCCTCGCCTGTACTATTTCGCTATTCAGGATATTAACTACTTCAACGTCGAAAACTAGTATAGTTTAAGGTGGTTTTGTCCTGCAAAGGATTTTCTCCTTCGACAAAGGCCTTTGCCCGAACGGCGACTTCGTCGCCACGGAATTCAGTTGGCAAAGGATCTGAAAACCAGACAATACCAAATTGCGTTTGTTTAAAAGGGTAGAGCGCCACTACGACAAAATATTGAAAGGTTCGAATCAATCAGTGTGACGAGTTTCATATCTCGTGTAATATTCTTATGATACGAGTGTCCTGAGTAAGTCATTTATAATCAATCAGCAACAAGTACAAGTCCTGCAATCCATATTGATCAAATTATGAATGTGAATAATTATGATGGTATGTTAGGTGGTTGATTTGTCATAAACATTTTTCAGTCACTGAGAAAAACCTTTTATACCCATGTGATGGTTGCACACAATAGTCAAACCGATTGGCAGTAATTTACCAGAGCAAATTACAAATTGATGCGAGATCATTCTGTCAAAAATTATTTGGTTTAATCGTGAAATAACACAAACGTGTGTGTGTGTGTGTGTGTGTGTGTGCGTGCGAGTGTGTGTGTGTGTGTGTGTGTGTGTGTGTGTGTGTGCGTGTGTGTGTGTGTGTGTATGTGTTTTTGTTGTTGACACACGGGCGTGTATTAGGTATAGCTCCCAGGTGAAGACAGTTTTTTTTTTCCTGTAAGCTTCCTATGGAGACGTTATGATAATAGATAAGCTCCCATGTACAGTAGATATATCTTATTCGCAAAGATTTAAATTGGAACGGCATTTATTTTGATCTGTTCATAAAATCACTTGATTTGATACAAGTGTTGCATGGGGCAGATTTTTCAAAAGGGTACCGTTTATTCATTTTTTTCAACAACAACAACAACAACAACAACAACAACCAGCAGCAATGTTGACTAATTCAAGTAAAATGGCCTCATCAGTGTCAGCCCATCTTTTTGTTTTTTCGGCTCTCTTCCCCCTCCCCCTCCCCTTCCCCCTCTCTCATTCTGTGTTTCTCCATCCTGTAGAGTATTCCTTCTGGCCAAAAACGAGGGTACAAGAAGGACATAAGATGAATTCCTACTGTACTGTGATTGAACTGCGAATCGAGAGATAATGGCGTTTTAGATTGAGAGTTTTACCAATGGCATATATCCGTGTGATTCTTTCTTTGTGAAATAATTAGTTTGCGATTCAGTCCCTGAATGGCTACATAGGAATTATTTTCACTGAATGACAAAAAAAAAATGCCATTAATAATAGAGATTTCCCTTGTTATCATGACTTATACCAGAGCGTCCTTTGATACTTATGCCGTGCTTCAAAACGTACCATACGTTTAATTATAAGTATCACGCAGCCACTGCAGCAAAGCTGTATACGATTTTGTGATAGGATGAAATTTTGATACAACTGGTATACACATACCACCTTAAACCTAGTTATGCTGTTTTTATAAAATGAGGTAGTGTGATAGATTCATGATTATACGTGAATACATCAAGTTATTTCGATAAATGCCAAGTGCAGTAAGTTATTAGCCTAAATCAAGACGAGCTGGATTTATTGGAGTCATTCATATGTATCTTATATAACTCCCTATAGCCATGGATTTCCGTGTGGTGTTTGATCCTGACCAAGCACGCATTGTCCTCCGACAAGGATTTTTGCCCGGCCTTCGGTCGCAGAGTGCATCCATCAGTGTACGTCTGACCAAACGGTGAAGACAGGTCGTGATAGCCTCATTTCCATTCCTACATCCATTTACGCACACCGAACAGGGCTTAGGTGAAGCCTCCTCCTGTTAACTGGCCTGATTTCTGTTTTCTCTTTTACTTCGAACTGGGGTAATTTGATCAGAAAGGGCAAAGTAGGAGAGTAAAATGAGCAGTAGAGAGGCTGACGCAGAAAATTGAAGAAACAAAAAGTTTAACAAAGTGTATGATGAGTGGCAATTTGCATGCGCACACAGGAACCATGTCAATAAATGCACAGAGATTAACATGAATGCATGGGGTGGAGACGAGTTGTGTACTCATGTAGAAAGGAGAAAGAATCTCAAGTACACTGTCAACGCGGATGAATATCACTCTAGAGGAAAATGGCGATAATGAGAAGAGGCAAAAGGCACGCTTTTCGTCTCTTTGAGTGGCTAAAGTCGAGTAGTAGAGAGAAGGTTGAAATGATGAAGTCGGTGCTGATGGCGACGACGCTTCAAGAGGAAGCGACCAGCTGTCGATTGACAGATCGTGAGTGAGAAGGAGTGTAGGAATGATGGAAAGAGGTCGATCAGACATCTTGAAATAACACAACCGCGTCACTGAGCAAACAAAAGTTTAGCAGACCCGTCTATGAAGTGAAATTCATGTTTCTAGAAATTCACAACACGAAACAATACAAATACTGCGCACAGATTTAAGAGGGAATGATGTCATGAATGACGATATCAGAATTAAGGGGAAGATGATACCCAATAGGACAATGTAAAATCCTAGATTTCCATGATGGTTTTCATAAACAGCTCGTTATACTTTTGATTTTCCCAGCACGACTTACTAAAATCAGAAAGAGGAAAAAAAGTCACTCGTACGCTCGAAAGGGAATAAACTTAAACTAGTGTATTCATGGTATAGGCCTATGCAAAAGAAACCTTCATCGCACTATTGGAATTTTGTGCGACTCTTAATTTTGTTTCCAAACGAAATGAACACAGTTTTTAGCTCAACGCATGATGAATTATAGAGGTTTTCATAAATATCCAGGAGAGCATTTTTTATTTTGCTGTATCATGAAGGAACTAAAATGTGGTTGTACGTTGAGACACCTACAGTATGAATTGTTTTTTTTTCCCACGCCACATCACTATCACCAAAGGTGTCACTTTGACATATCATGTCGAAATTCTGTAAGATTCGTCTTGACATGAGTATAAATATGAAATACTTGTGTTGGCTTGCGTGCTACAACATCCCTGAAGGCAAACGAGAAATCCCTCCCGATTGTGAACGTAATGCTGCCTAATTCTCACACTCTCCCTCTCAATGACGTTTTAGCGTCCGTACAACCATGACATGATAAACTTGGTAGATGCGAATTTGATATTACCATTTATACAAAAGCGCCTCATTACAACGTGTTTTTTTTTTCCCGCGTACCATGTTTGTCTTCATAAAGGAGAGAAGAAGAGGAAAGATACTTTGCATCCAGGGTGATGAGGAAAGTTCAGAACAAACTGCCAACACTGAAATCTCTGCGATAAGCGTCAGCAAAGTATGAAGCGATCAACAGTGATCAAGGCCAGATACTCTCTCTCTCTCTCTCTCTCTCTCTCTCTCTCTCTCTCTCTCGTTCCTTTTCTCTTGCACCGTGCCACGCACGATCTCCAATAACCATTGGAATTCCGAACATCTCGTATTATTAAACTTTCATAATATGCAGCCAACATAAGTCAATGAAGTAACTAAATCTACCACAGTTTGTTCACAACTCCACTGCGTCAACCCCCGATGGGGTCCGCAGAGCTTGTATACGAGCGTTTGGCACAGCATCGACTACTAGGAGCGCCAAACGCATTGCTAGGTTGTGGAATGACAAATCGTCAGCTTCCCACTCTAATTCATAACCTCTCCAGCATTTCCCTTTCCGAAGCTCTAGAAATTACTTCCGATAAGAAATATTCTCATGGCTCTTTCGAATTTCGAAGTACTTAAAGACAGTGAAGGATTTTTCTTGTTGTTTTTTTTTACTTGTTTTAAGGCGTGCGTAAGAAAACGTTCTCTTGCAGTCTACGTAAGCATCACTGCGCTTTTAAAGGATAATATTTGACCATGTGATGAGCTTTCCTCATATTTCAGAGTCTTTTTTCTTTCGTACACACAAACACACACACATGCACACATATACAGTATACATAATATTTGCATATATATTGATATACACATGCTATTTTTTGTATTTGATATGTTTGAACAATTCTATTGATATAAACCCGGTGTGTTGTCTAAAAATGATATATTTTTGGTGAACTGGTGAATGTAATATTGATTGTTGTTTTGTAATATAGTGTACATGGAAGTTTTATTGTTATGATGGAAAATAAATGTGATTTTGACAATGATAATTTGAATATTGTTGCAGGGAATAAGAAGAGGTTGAAGGAGGGGAAGTGGTAGAAGAAAATAAAGTTTATAAGAAGGGGAAAAAGAGAAAATGAAGAAGAAGATGATGATGAGTAGGTGAGAAAGAAGTTGTTTTTTTATAGCAAGGTTATTTGTATAAGTAATAATGATTATTTATGAAAATGAGAATAGTGGTGTTAGAAATTGTAATTGTTACATTTGTTTTTGTTTTGTTAATAGTAAAGTTTAACTTCATTGTGCAATCCAGTAGTTGATATTCTTTTTGTTAAATATATTTTTGTATATATCTTAATGTATACACGCTGATTCATGTAAAATGTCCGCAATTCAGCATGCAGGCTGCAATTGATATTATTCAATAAATACCTTTCAATTCAAAATATATATATACGTATATAAATACGCACACACACACACACACACACACGGGTATATATATATATATATATATATATATATATATATATATATATATATATATACATGTACATAATGAGATATGAGGAAAGACAGAAAACGGCGTGTAGCTTTAAAATGTGTATTTATGTACACAGAAGATGAAGTATTTTAAAGGGTATCTTCAAACAATTCGATTCGACTCAGCGAGGTATGCACTCAGGAGAATTAATTGTATGATATCATCCACATAATAGCATAAAAAGAGTGGCAGATAGAAATGAGGGAACAAAACAAAAAACTCAAATGAACAAATGAAAACGATCAAAACGAGATTTCATCTGGAACACTGGAACAAGATAGGTGATACGCACGTTTGGGGGTGAAGAATGGGGCTATAGACAATGCATTAACCATGATAGAGACTAAAGTATTGTTCCCATTTTGACAGTCATTCATACAGCCAAGGCGGCGTCTGATCAAGAAGTTGTTATTCAATGAAACAATCCATACACGCGAATAACATTGTATAATGTGATACTCCTGCACCTTCTCCACCAAATAATGGTGGTTTCACATCTTAAAGTGGAAAACATTTGTTCGTTAGTTTGGGTCATCACCTTTTCAACAAATGCTATGACACTTTTGCAAGTTATGAGGCACATAAGCTAAAGGTTTACAAGGCCAGGGCCCCGTTTTATTAAATGATATAATCGATTATAAATTTCCTTAACACACAGGCTGCCACATACTTATGATAGAAATCAACTTATAATCAATCATAACTCTTCATAAAACAGGGCCCAGTAGGAATGATATGTACAGTGCGGTCTGGATGTCATACATGTCTTCGCAACGTGTGTGACCGCCCTTGTGTGCCTGGAAGACATGAAGACTTTAAGTAGTCCTATCATTTACCAACACGTTTACAAATACCAGCTTTGTTTCTTCAAGGATCTTCATTGTGTGATCTCCGGGCTTCCGCTATCTATGTTTCCTCCAAATTCCAGTAAAACGTTCTCAAGGTTTATCGCAGACAGCGCCTGGACAACCTCACAAGTAAAGATAAGATTCGACTGCTTGAAATCCACTGAGCCAGGCACCCTGCGTTCTTTATTCCCTATACTCATTCTTGTCACAACTGTCTCTATTAAACGTATTATGCAGAAAAGAGCCTTATATAAATCATCTTCATTGTGCCTTGAAGTAGGCTAGAGTGCAGTGCGATAACAAAGACGGAGTTGCACGTAAAGACACAATCAGTATACTGAGGTGCCATGACTGTCACATTTTCATACAGGAAGAAATAATGATAACAAAGAGAACTGTGATTTTATTGTCAGACTCATATCATTTGACTGCTTACTCATTTTAAAAGAGAGAAAGAGCCAAAGAGAGCTTCGGTTTAATGTCCTAACTCTTGGTTCAGCTGAATACAACGTGACATTTTTATTACTCATGGAAGAGATGATCTAAATTCGAATATCCGCTACAAAACTTATGAAATCATTTTAGAGTAAATGACTGACTAGCTCAGCTGACATTCAAGCTTGACAATTAAAGTTGAAATTCCTCAGTTTAAGCGATTATATTTAGCATTTGTTTAACCGCTAGTACCTCTTTGGTTTAACTCTACGTGTGGCGAAAGAATGGAGGAGCTTGTGTCCGGAAAGCTGAAACTTGTCATTCTTTGTCAGATTTGACAGCAACACTCTAACATTGTGATTATCAGAAAACTGTGGCAAACATGTAAGGTGAGCCGTTGCATTTTCTATCTTTTGTACGGTTTTTTTTCTTTAATTAAAAAGCGACTGGTGTCCACCTTATTCTGAGGGGTAGTTGGATTGAAGTGGTTCAGTCACGCCGATCCTAAGTAACGCCCGCCACGCAGTCAACCACCTGGTAGCAATCGATTTGGCCGGTCTTCGGTTGCGACAACCTCATCCATCGGAGCGGCCGCCAAAAAGGTCTTATGTCGCTCTCTCTCCAGTGTTTTGTCAGCTAGGGTAATTGCGAGTTTCAGTCGTCATAGAGCTGTGGTGGGTTAGTGGAGGTGTGTGTGAGAAAACGAATACGGGAGGAACAATTAGCGTGGTAAAAGAATGAAGGGAGAGGGAGGTGGGTAGCCAGAATGGTGCACGCTTAGACAAGTAGACAGCTAAAATGACTATAAAAAAAAATCCCTTCTCACCTCAGTGCACTTAAAGTTCCTATTGTACGCATGACAGTATCCTGAAAATTTCATTTGGTCGACGTTTTTCGTTTTCATTTCGGAAGAAGGAGCTACTTTTTTATCTGTTCCAACTTTCAACCCTAAGGCATTGTCAACATTTAAACATCCGATGTGCCTGGGATTCAAAAGCGTCACCTCTGCTTATTTGTCGTAGTTAATTGTGAAGGTGTAAGACCTTGTTTGTACAATTAATTCTCTGCAGATCTGGGCAGATCAAATGTAAGGTTAAAAAACTTTATATTTGCAAAAGCATATGGCAAATGCTACAATTTTCTACATAGGTGCCAAGAAGCATTGGAAAAAAACTAATGCTGGTTTACACATGTCTTTTGATGTTTGACTACTACGACAAGTTGACATGGAGAAGCCTAATTTAGTTCATTGGAGTACTGGTAATCGTGTAAGCCAGGAATGAATTGTTTCCTTAAATTTCAGGTGTGAGCGATTACATCTAAATCTTCTCAATCTTTTTCAGACTATAATGAAACCTGAGCGAATGAATGTAGTTTGGTTTTTGAAACTAATGTCAATTGATGATTAAATATTAAGGATGTTTATTACCTATTCATGTCATCAGCGTAACTAGATTTCATTCAAACACGGCAGCCGTTCTATCTCGCATTGGTGTTGAACTGAGCTCTTTCAATGCGGGAATTTATCATCGAGGTTTTGTAGTAAATGTCACCCCATAGCCGACAACTGTTTATATACGAAGGATCACTACGTCACCGACAACCTTTACTGACTGAAATCACGGGACGTTCCAGTTCGAGTGGGTTTTGCATCATTTTCAACATCAACTTAAAATGTTCCTTTCTTTCTCGCTCCTGATCTCTGGGAAGATGTAATAACCTTACTGCGAAAGTATTCTAATTAGCGCTATTATAGACACAAACAAAATGCCTAATATCATAACAATAAGTAATTGTTTACGAAGTATAATCATCTAGAAGATCTCATCACTGTCAACATTCCATACACACTTTCTCTCATTTTTTTTGTCACTCTTACCTAAATATATATATCATCTATACACATTTCTGTCCTTTCTTTGCAGAATAGTCTGACAAGAGATTAACATCTAGTTCCTTCTTTATAATTGTGTTCTCTGTCTTTTTTTAACTGATCTTGTGTAAGCCTATTTCCATTGTCCTTCATTTATTCTATTTTTCAAAATATTTTTCCTGCAGAAACGGGTGCAAAAACCACAATGATTCTGAGCCTTATTGGTATGAACGAAATTATATTTTGGCTCAAATTTATCATGTTTCAGATTGAAATAAGCTAACTCACTTGAACTGATCCCCCAAATCTTTAATGTATAGATTTCCATTGTCTAGTACTTTCAATGTTCCAGTGAGTGTAACTCCGTTTTTTCTTCTTGATGCCTGACGTAAATAATTCTTTCAAGAAAACAAAAATCAAAAGATCCCCAAAATTGGTGTGCTGTGAGAAGATGCCTTGAATTGCTTCAGCGAATAGTAAATGACTAGGAAACCGAATGATTTTTTTTTTTGAACCTCAGGGGTATAACCTTTCACGTATTAGCGTAAGTGCCCTGAGTTGACCACATGGGCACTGGGTGGCGGAAAGCTAGCAGCTCCACAATGGCTCTGGTAGCAGGTGTACGATCCACTCAACAGAATACTTCAGTTCTTTTTTCCTTCAGGAAGTCGTATGCAGATCTTTCGAATTATTGTGTTGCAGGCCTGCACTATGTGAGTTAAAGCCCTTGTTGCTAGAAAGGGAAGTAGTCTCCTTGTCCGGGAAAGCAGTGGCATTAAATGTCATCACCTTTAGAGGAAGAAACGGGTAGAATCAAAGACACATTTTGAGGCATATTCTGAGTTGACTCTACTCTCGATACTATGATATTGGAGGATTGGCGAAGCGTGTAAGGGTTGTCAAACAAATGACAAGATCAAAGACCTTGGAGAAGTCATGTGCTATGGCATGCACAAACAAAAACTTTCGACAGGATATCTTGTGCGAGAGCCGCGCGTTTATCGAATTGCAAGCTGTTTAACGAGCACGTCGTCCCATCTCACACCTTCTAATATCAGGACCACCATTTTGCGACTTTGTCCAAACAAATCTCAGCAGCTTAGGTTTCATGCCTGTCGCGTCCTGCCCTGCCTGGCCGAGTTAAGTGGCTTTTGCCGTCGGCTTCGGTTACACGTGAGCTTTCAAATTTAACCTTGTCGAAGCTGGAGGGGACCTATCGTCTTCAGTTTTCCCCCTTAGTCTTTGTCTTCAGGTGAAGATGGTAAACTCAGGGGAGCTCAATGTGGAGACATGCACTAATTGATCAGAATCGAGCAATGTTAATTACTCAAAATGACATAAAATGCGTAATAAATCACATTCTAACTATAAAGTCATGCCTTGTCCGAATTTCCATACACCTTTGACAGCCCCACTAGGCTCTGTATAGGGAAGGCTCGACATTAGCGGTTGCCCGTTGGCCCGTTGGCCCGTTGGCCCGTTGGCCCGTTGGCCCGTTGGCCCGTTGGCCCGGGGTCACCAAGAAATGCGATGTTTTGGTCCGACATATAGGACCACCCAAAATTTTGAGTGTGTATATCATTTTCATGTGTTTTTCTCATACAGAAAAAAAAAATTGTCTCGCAGCTCAGTGCTTGATATAACTGTAAGCCTTTCATTTTTTTTTTATAGCTGCCACCACCAGGGTTGCAAGATTGAAGAGAGAGACTTCATGGCCTAGCTCACTCAATATTCTGGCCAAACTATTCTTTCTCTCAGCCAAATTTTAGTAACTGCAAATATATATATATATATATATATATATATATATATATATATATATATATATATATATATATATATATATGTATATATATGTATATATATATATATTCAATCATGATATAGCTTTTGCAGGCCAATTTCGTGAAATTGTCGTTCATTTTTATCTTTTGTGCATTCACATTTGCAAGTTTGAAGCGGTGCAGTGAGTTTGGATAAACGATTTCATGTCTAATGTTTTCAAATTCTTTTTTAGGCACCCAAATCAGGGGTCGCAACTACAAACTACAACTACTAATTTGAATGCTTCTGTTATGAACTTTTTTGCCCATATGCCCATTTGAATATATTGGGAAAGAACTGGCGACAGGTCGAGACGAAGTTGAATAACTATTGCCGAAGATGTATGCGCATTCAGTGAATTAGAATGCGCAAAATCGAAATCGGTTCCCAAATTAGTCAATTTGAGGGAAGAAAACGATTTTGAATGACTGTATTGAAATTGAATGGTAAAGCAATGAAATCGGCCAGAAAAGCATATACTATAAATAGGTATACCCCTATATAAAAAATGATAATATAATGAATATGTAGTGTCATGAAAATTATGTTTATGCCTTCAATATTGAATTTGTTAGATTTTGCACTGTTGTAAACTGTATCAACACTATCTAACATTGAAGCCTTTATCACACTTGTCAATGTTCACTTAATTATCATAACTTAAAAATCGTTTTTATGTTTTGTGAAAGTAATCCAGTTACATATATTTTCACTTTATTATACCTTCACATTCTCACATGATTATTATGGTATTGTATAATTGTAATCTTTCATTGTTCGGCCTCCAAAAAAAATAAAATTTTATGATTTTGGTTGCCCAAATACCTCACATCAACAGAAGATAGTGTCCAGCCTAGCTGTTGTAGGAAAGGGGTTAGCCTGTTACGTAACACTGACTTCATTCAAAGCAGGATGACTGCCATATAAGGTAGTGAGTGGTAAACGTTGATTACGGCAACATCCGGAATTTTCATGTATCATAATTGTAAGGTTCAAGTCAATTTTATGTGGGTTAAGGACAATAACAATTGGAAAAAAACGAACTTTACAAAAAAAGAGTTCACTCTCTACTGTTTTACAGCACAAATTTACTACCAACATTCTCTGTCTCTCTATCGTCTATAATTCTTTATGTATTTCCTCCTTGGAAAAGAGAGTTTTGAGCGTCTCATAGGTGCAATTAATGGCATTAGGCACGTGTTCTTCACAGTGTGGCAAAATGTCTAAAGCCGACAGGTGTACGAAGGGGTGATGTCCCCGAGATGCACTTTATATTGACACGGTGTCAACAGGTGCTGCCTACTGCCAAGTATCCAAGTCTGATACGTGTGCCGAGGACACAGTTGGAAAGGGCGCGAAATTCCCATTCCGAATCTGAGACTCCTCCGTTCACAGCTGTTTAATTAACCCCGTGAATTGACACGCAAAGACGCCAATGCTGCAAAATGTATATCTCTTTTGCACCGATTACGTCGCCTACACTCACATAGTTGTTTTCAAACGTGATATCCATTAGATTTCCTTTAAGTAGATCACCTTGATTTGCTCATCCCATTTCCCTAATACACCAGCAAATTTTGTTGCTCTTACCTGAAATTCATTTTACTGGTAAATAAATTTCACGGAATCAGTTTCAGAATAAGTGTTTCACTCATGCGAGTTGCGAATGAAAGAGAAAGAATGAAAAAAAAAATCACGTCATCTAAGCAAGACATCCTATATATTACACAAGCAGATAGGTAGACCATGGAACCTCCATCCCCCCCCCCCCCCACACACACACACAGAAACTGAAAGAGAAATAGGGATCAGTGATTGGCTGTGGGCATTTTAGTAGCCATGCAATGCTCTGCGTCTCTTTATATCTGAGGGCAAACACAAGCCTCTGAAGCTCAACATTAGTTATCTTGATTTATTCTGCATTTCTTTGTATGGATTACCTCAGGTAGCTACCTACTGAGAGACGTGGCCAAATTCCAATCGGAATTGCACAATTCAGAAGAGTGTTACATATTTTCGTCTACAAAATTCATTATTTCACATGGCGCAGGCGAAAATAGCTACACATTTGGGAACATAGTGAACATCTACACAAGTCATCTTTACTGTAACTCAAGCATCACGGATGAATTTTGACTGTGATATGAGTTATAGATTTCTAATTTGAACCATCAAATGATTTACTTTCATCACAATCATAACCCTTTTTCTCTAGCGAAAAACCATGCACAATCTATTACGAGCAGGTACATTACCATCACAAGATTAGTAACAATAAGGAAATACATCGTATCAAATTAATATGTCATGATTATATTCACGCAAGGTAGTGAAATGATAACCAGAGGTCATTTCATTTTGAAAAAAATTTTATTTGAAAATAGCATGTGTCATGAGAAGACTTCCTTTAAGTTCCGCGTGACGTTTTGTTAATAAAATCTTTTCCCCCTTCGACTCGAGAGCGGTCCGGAGTGATAGCTTGACATTTCAACGACATGGCGAAGAAACAATCAATCGAATGGAGAGCCGCAAGTCAGTTTAAGATGGCCACGTTCGGATGTGAATGTATTCGTATTGGACGGAGATGAGGAGATGTGTGTGATGGTGTGAGTGTGTGTGTGTGTGTGTGTGTGTGTGTGTGTGTGTGTGTGTGTGTGTGTGTGTGCGCGCGCGCGTGTGTGTGTATGTGTGTGTGTGTGTGCGTGTATGTGTGTTCGTGTGCTTCTTCCATGGAAGGCGGAGGTAAGTTGATTGGGAGGGGTGCGAATAAAAAGAGTCAGGGACAATCAGTTAGTAGACAAAGACTTGTGCATCTTCTTTATAACATTAACAGAACGTGAGATTTGAAGGTGAAGGGCAGAGCTAATCTAACATCGCTCTGAGCTGTGTGATCTCTCGGAAGACGAACCAGTGTGACTGTTGTCACTGTCAATCCCACAATGAAAACAAGAGAGATTAAAATCAAACACCAAAACAAGAAATATGTGAATATCAGGAAGGAAAATAAATCCACATTGGCTGAAGAAAGCGAACAGGCTGTTAATAGTAAAATTTTTCATTTGAATGTTCTATTATGAATTACCTGCGGTATTGAATTTAACATTCAATCTGACACTAAAGCTAGGGTTTGTGGTACGTTCCAGTCAGCTGAAGTTATGAATTGTGTAGTAGTAAAATCTCCACAATGCATATGAATGCCTTTAGAGTCTTAATACCTTGTTGGTAATGACGTAGCACATGAACTCCCGTTTCATACTGCGATGATCTATGAGGCGTACTAGGACGTAAGGGGTTGGAAAAGACGTATTATTCCCTTCCGTTACTCAGTAGTGACAGGAAAAAAGACATTGGCGAGTAAACCGAGCACACTCAACAGCAAAAACAACAACTTTAGGTTGACATGTACAGTCGTCTTTCATTAGATCACCTCCTCATTTCGCCTGACGTGAAGGAGAAGTTATCAATCAGGCAGAGTGGAACGATAGAAGTCAGTGAATGGAATTTATCATCATATTCTGCAGAATCTGCAAATTTCTTTCGTGTGTTTCCTATTGGACGTGAAAAGATAAGAGACGGTTGACGAGAATGTGCGATACATCAGAGCTACAAAGAGACATGTTTGATTTACTGTGCTTCGACTGGTGTGACACTGTAGTCACTATCATAGCATGTGATATCGTTCGCATGCCAGTGTATTTGTCTGATAATTATCCTTTATTTCTATAACGACCTAACTATCTATCTGTCTATCTATTCAAGAATCTGGGTTTTTTGTCTCTCAATGTACATAATGAAGCGTTTATATCAAAGGGAAGCTACACTTTGCGTATAAGTTACATTAGTAAAAAAAAAGTAAATTCAAACAGAGCAGTAAATGTTGCACTAATTTTTGACTACATAGGCAAGAACTCTGTAGAATTTAAAGTTCTCTGGGAAAAAGGATATCCTTCTCATATTCAAGTTAGATAAGTCGATGGTGCCATTGCTTTACTCCGTGTAGTTTGTTTACTCAATATTGCATTTTAGGAGGAATGAATGACTGAACTACGAGCTCCTTCCCTTTCAAGTTTATGAATGGTTGTTCACTACAACCCGAGAATAATTCCTTTTTGATTCTATGCCAAAGACGGAGATGTCATGCATATTTTGAGTGGAGTGCATTAGGAGACTTATGATAACATCATAACCTCATGGTTTGGAATTCCATGTTGTTGATTTTTGGGTTTTTTTATGTTATGTCAAGCTTGTTTGCTCAAGTAAAATTTCCATTAGAATGTACTTTGTGTACTGATATACGCGAGAAAATGTTACCTGCTCAGCATGGACCCTTCGCACAATACAGCTGGTCAGTTTATACGTAGAAGCCTACGTTGTATAATGCAAATACATTCCAATGAGCGCAAAAGCAGGAAAGAACTGAGTGAGAAAAAACCCCCAAAGGAACTAACCACTGGAAGCCTATTTCTGATAGTTGTATGGATAGAGATGTTATATTTTGATCGTTTCCGGCTTTAATATTAATGTCTTTGTATCACAGTAATAGCGGAAGATCACCTGAAATAATTCTAAAGCAGGTTGTTTGACCAGTAAAAGGTAAAAATTAGTATTTTATTATTGATTTAGGATGAATTATTCTTTCTCGTCTATCAGTGATCAGAAGAGTAATGCTAGAGCGAGGTGTGTTTCAGTGTCCCTGTAAATACCTACATAGCAAAGTTTAGAACTGTGTCCCTGTGTAGACACGACATCGTTTGACAAGGTATTTTTTCCCGCGGGAATTACTTTTAAAATCCTTTGCTGTCGAGTTAAGGAAGACAAGACTGAATGGAGTGGACTGGATCTCCAGCTTCAGACAAGGCTGTGTCACTCGTAATCCCATTCACTGTAGAAAGGTGTGCCTCGTTCCTATAGCCACATTGCCGTAAAAGGTATACATTTTCTCCCTGGCCTGTAATAGCCTTCTTTTGGGAATTAGGCCTGAGTCTTCACAGTAAGTGGAATGCTCCTCCATAACCTTCAGGTCAGCCTTCTGCTGATAGATCGCAGGTCATTTTCAAAGTTACTTCATCTAACACCATCTAAATCTAACTTGAAATTACAAATGTACCAAGGGAGGGAAAATGAACAGAGCAAAATTCTTCCACACACTAATCAGCATTTGATTGCAGCTTCTCATCAACATTACTCAGGTATGATGTCTCAAAATAGACATCTGCGACTTTATGATCTCGCTAATACATTTGCATGTCATCTTGTACTGAGGGATAGATGGTGATGCACTTGAACACTCTGGAGTGATATATGTAATGTATTACTAATAACTGGTTGTGGATCAAATGTAATATATCACAACGAAACTAATGGTTTGTTTAATCCCACACCACATTGTGCTCTGCTTTAGTCAATCCAGAGACTCGGGTAAATTTCCCCACCGGTATTCTTTGTTCATAACCTTATTTGTTCCAACCACCACAAGCAAGCTTTAGATCTGAACACTAAGATGACGCAGCCTGCCAGGTTGGACAATGGAAAAGCTGTCTCACGCATGTGCAGAACACTCTTTTATTTATTTATTTGTTTATTTATTTATGTATTTATTTATGTATGTATTTATCTATTTATTTATTTATTTATTTATTTATTCATTCATTTATTTATCTATCTATCTATTTATCTATCTATCTATCTATTTATTTATTTATGGTTTGGTCTAATTAACGTTGTCTTACCGTTCACGTCGCAGGTCTAAAGCTCGCTATTGTCTTTCACTACTGCAGTAGATTAGAAGCCGACATGTTTGTTTAGAAACTATAATGAAAACGTGAGAAAAGGCTTAGCTTTCTATAACACTTGCTGACATGATTACGATGTTGCGTCTTTAGTGTACAAACCAGCAAGTGTCTTTTCAAATGATTCCTTGTTTGAATACTTTCCAATGTCAACAAAGAAATTCTGCTAATAACATAATGATTTATTTTGTATAGACGGGTCGAGTGCAACGTGGGTAAATGGGATGATGAGCCAAACATCTCGTCAAACGCATCCACCGTTATATTCACATCACTTTCATTTCACACACGATATACAGATATTGGATGTTTTCCTTCATTCTCCTTCAGAAGTGGGGATAGAACTGTTGCTAAGACGGTGAGATGACAACATGAAATGAGCTGTTAATGAACAGAGCTGTTAATTTTCTTTCTCTATAATCATGTCGTTATAGCGTGCGCGTTATATTGAATACTCTCTCTCCCTCTCCATCTCTCTCTCTCTCTCTCTCCGTTTCTCTTTTTTCCTGCCTTCACTCTTTCTGTTTTTCTCATCCCAGAACATTTTCTTGCCATCCCTAATCTGTTTAAGGTTTTCAGGGAAGATGTCTCATGTAGAGAGTCGATAAAGAGAGAGAGGAAGTGAGTAGAGCTGGCGCACGAAAAGAGAGTGATACATGGCAAGCCATCTGCGTTCTCCTAGTCTGGTCTATACCTGGCCATAAAATGCCGATCGGCAGATGTTTCACGGCATGCATTTCACCAGGATGTGTTTAATAGCTACAGGTAAAAAGAGCTGGTATGAAGGAAAAAAGGAAGGAAGGAAGAGCATGTATCTTAGCGATGACTGTCTCTCTTCCTACCAGAATATGATCTCAGTTTGTCCGACAAACCAGTTTGACAAGTGCGGTATTCGCCTTTCTCCGTCTTTCTCAAGTTTACACAAATTTTCTTGTGAAATATCACACAAAGTCAATACATGAAATACCTGCGGCTGCAACTTTGCTCAAAGATAGTGGCCATATGCAGGGGATCTCAAGCAATATGGTGAAATACAGAGCAGTGTTCACCCTATTGATCAGGTGTTCTACTCATGTCAGTAGTGATGTATATAACCATTGTTCTATGAGAACTGGTCGTGTTCGGCCTAGAGTGTTTTGCAACCATCGTCTCCAAAGAACTGTTCAACAATCTATTGTTCTTTGATAAACACCTCTCTCAAGCTGAAACTTCCAAATGCTATACTTATCGGGTTCTATGTGTGACGTGTAATTTTTAGTAAAACTGCAAGATAAAGCAAATAATGTAATCAATATTAAAGTTTTACACCTGCCTCAAAGCTGAAAACAGAAGTTCTTTTAATATGTCAAACTTATCAAAATTCATATAGTTTTACAGATTCTTGTCAAGATTGATCTTTAAGCGCTCCCCACTTTTTTTGTTTGTTGTCAGAGCAACGAAGTCCAATGACTCCCAATCTCAGATATGCTGAGATGTGCAAAGATAGGCAATGAGTCTTACCTGCAAGGACGTTTGACACCAACAGTAAGTTTATCAGGTGTAATCTAATTTGAATTTGAAGTACGAATCACCTTATGTATGTATAATATTCAGAGAGAGAGAGAGGGAGTGTGTGTGTGTGTGTGTGTGTGTGTGTGTGTGTGTGTGTGTGTCTGTGTGTGTGTGTGAAGGAGGGAGAGAGAGAGGGTGCGCGAGGGGGTGGGGGGAGGAGAAAGACAAGGAAAGAATCCTTTTTGTACGTGATATTTCATGTTTTTGGCTGAAAGTCTGATGAGATTGAATACGGTATCAATATCAGACTTGTCAGGGTGGGGATGGTACGGAATGCGCAGATGGTTGGTTTAATGCCAGGTTAATGACACTAGCATAGTGCACTACACTATACGATGGTCGTAAGGGAGGCGCCCATTGACTACTCTATCATACCATATTCCAGTACATGTAGCATTTTTACGTTACATTTTTTTCCTTCTCACGAATTGATGAAACACTTTTAATGACCCCCCCCCCCCAAAAAAAAAGAGAAGAAGATAGGAATGCATTCGACTACCAAGTAACGCGAAATTGTAACATAAAATTGTCTGACCTCATCAAAGATGGAATGCATGAAGACTTTGCATACATTCTTTGACCGGTAGTGGCTCATTGTCGCTTGCTAATATAACTTACAAGGCACATGAAACCCAGATATACATATGCAAATTTTGTCAAAAGTTATGGGTTCGTAAAGTTTTGGTACCATCATCGCTGGATAAGGAGACTACAAGTATTCGTGATGTCCCAGCAAGACAAAGACATCAAGAAAAGATAAGGAGAATTCAACAAAATGTCATCGTTTTTAATGAGAAATACACATTCTTCCAACATGCTACTGACCTAAGTAATGTTGAGGCAAATATTTGGTACACATATCTTTTGAAAGAGTTAAAGAATACAGATTCACTTCTCCATTAAAACTGTTAACATGAGAACCAGCTGATAAGAGACTTAACATGAGTGTCAACTACAAACTCTTTGAGGTTTACAGATTTCAAATTCTGTGTAAAAATGTTTTCTGTATACATCGGTTAGGGATGTTCAATTCACACATTATTGCTGAATGATCAGATAAACCTTCCACAACACCAGTACTGTAAAGTTGTAGAGTGTTATCTTTATGAGTTACAAGCAGATCTAATACATGTCCTCGGTTATTGGTTGGCTTATTAATGTGTTTAATCATGTTAAAGGCTGATGATAATTCAGAGAATAATCTCGAATTTGAAGTTGATGGGCCCATGGGTATTTTGAAATCCCCTGCAATCAGCAAGTCAGAGGAGCATAGAAGCTGTCCATCGAGAACATTGAAGAACTCGTCCAAGAAAGTCGGATACTGTACTGGACTAGTCGATTATCTACATTAATCAGACGCAACGTTTTCTGCTTGTAATTCATGGTGATCTGGATCATTTCAAGTGATGTTTCATTCGAGGAGTCTAGAATTCTGAAATCTAATTGATTTTTAAACAGCACAGCTACTTGTTGTTATCATCATTATTATCGGTATCAGTATCACATTCTTCTCTTGTTCGGATGCGCATTAAGTTTAAACTAACTCACTTTAAACCAGCCCATCTCTTTACAAACCTCTTTTTCTGAAGGTCTGTACACTCGCTATCATATCTCGGATAAGATTTATCATGACTTTTAAACAAGGCTTCATTTTGTGTGTGCCGTGATTGAGCTATTTATTCTTTTCAACGTATAACCCACTATCTAAAGACTGAAATTGTTTGCGACCATTTTTACTGCAACACCAGTGAGTAATGTTGGCTTCTTTCCTTTTAGTCTCATCTACAAACCTATATTTCATGAAAGTTGACAATACCAAGTTATTGCCAACGAGTTATGAAGGACCGCGATGATGGCAAAAGCATATACCACTTAATTCTTGAAAATTGATCAAAGCTATGAGCGAATTAAAAGAAAAACAAAAGAAACAAACGTGTAAACCAAGAGTGCTCTCGATTTCATCTGCTTCATCTCTCTCTCCCCTCTCCCTCTTGTTTCTCCATCTATCTATCTCTATGTATGTATCTATCTATCTATCTCTATCTATATGTCTATCTATGTATCTGTCTATCTATCTATCTGCCTGTCTATCTACCTATCTCTCTCTCTCTATCTCTATCTATCTATATCTATCTATCTACTAGCATATATATATATATATATATATATATATATATATACATACATATACATACATACATGTATATATACCGCAATTTCTTTCTTCCTCTCAATTTTTTCTCTAATATTGTCTCTCCAGCATTGTTTCAATCTTCTGACGTATTTTGCCCCGACGTCTCGCGCATATTTAATTACGCAAGGGTTAATATTCACGAAATGGAAAAAGCACGATACCTTTACTCATACCATTGCCTCGTTATTGATATATTGCGCCTGACTCTTCTGACCAATCAGGAGTGGCTAAATCCACTTGCTGACAGGTGCCGGCGACTGCGCATGCTCATCACTCGTCCTCACGCCAGTTCTCTCACTCCTCATGTGTGATAATCGCTCCACGGCGAACCAGGTGGCTCCCAAATGCACAAGTCTCTTTCTTGCTCTTCTCGCAGATGATTTCATGCAGAGCACTTTTTTACCATCCCTTCTAGAGAGAGCTCACAAAAGATTACGATCCCATGATCTCAGTTTGGTGTCCAGTGCAGGTCTTCCGAGTTGTTTCGTCTTTTCTTCCTTCTTTCGATGTCCGTTAATTGATTAGCTCCTACATTGTGCACATCCGAACCCGTTTGGGAGCGACATATTTCTGGAACCTGCACATGAAAAACTTTTCCCTACCTGCCTCCGTTTGCCTGTCATCAAACATTCTACCACTGTGGCTGCATTTCATATCCAGGATTTCTCGGGCTATGTCATCATAAGTTTTGGTATTCTTACCTCGGCAAACAACTGACAATCGAACCATATCTTGGAATTTCTTTCGAAAGGTAGGACTGACAAGTATCATTTTTGCCTTGTCTATAGTTGTTTGAATTATTTCTAGTGATATGTGTATATAACAACATTGTAACCAATTTTTACTTGATTTTAAATAGTTAAATAGTTTTTTTGTTTTCGGTTAGTTGCTACTTCTCGTCCTCAACGATTTGCATTGCTTTCTCAGTGTGTCCATAAACAAAGCTTAGTACTCACACGTGTTGAAAACAAGATAATGTTGTGAATAAATGGAAATGTTCATTTTATTTGTCGCATCTCTTCTTGCCTGCCCCTATTTTTTTTAAACCTACAACTTTCTGTTGACTTGTCTTTCAAAAATGCTGACATAATTTTCCTGTATAGAAGGAAAGCAGAGCACTGTTCCTTCAAGCCTCGTTGAGGTTATTCTGGCCTGGTTTTCGCCTCACAAACGAACACCCAATCAAGACTTTATGATCCGTGTTATCAAAAATTAGACAGTGATGGAACTATGTCTCGTTTGCAAGGAAAAGTAGCATACCGACAGTCGTCATTTCTTAGCATCTAGCAAGGAGCACACGCCAGTAACCCAAAGCTTAACACTTTACCCCTAGGCCTAGTACGTGGCAAGGTGTCACGTTTATTGCCATAATATCGTCTGAAGCCTGTATGGACACGGATGGATAATGTTTGCAAGGCGACGTAGACCTGATTTGTCACTGAAATCGTGTGATTTTATACCAGTGTTAGTAACCCCTTGTGAGTGCCTGTGTGTCTTTTGCATTTAAATTGTCTCTCTTCCTCTGAGTATCTGCGTACATGAATAACTGTATCGTGTTTCATCCTACGGAACTCGACAGACGTGATGTGCTGCACAGCGACCTTACATCCATCTTAAATTTCGAACTAAAATAAAGATAATACACAAAGGAAATATACAGCATGAATGTAAACAAGCAAACGCCGTATCAATCCACATTTTGTAATTACGCTAATTGATGTCATGCCGCTTGAGATTTGACCACTTTCGTCGTCCAAACTAAATTGCCCATTGAAATGTTTAGCGAGTATCTTAATTTGCTCTCAGTTTTGCTGCATGCTGTGACTACACTATACACAGCAAGGACATATCGAGAGAATAATTGAATAACCACTCTCTCCATCACAAGAAGCATGGTATAGTCATAGTAGCTGTGGATTAATTAGCAGCCCCAGACATCGTATAATTGAAAGAGGATACTACAATTAGAAGGACACAATACAATAGACTCATATATTTTTTGAGCTGAAAAAATAGCGACATTTTTAAGATAACAGAAATTTATCTTAAATGGGTATTTGATGACATACACACAAAGACACATTAAAAACACGAAAGCAAAAAAATATATATACACACGTATACAGACATAAACATTATATAATACATGCACAAGCACACATC